>NW_016808927.1:419207-452582 GCF_001698545.2 Rhinopithecus bieti | reverse complement strand
ATGTGCTGATGAGTTGATGGGTGCAGCACACCAACATGGCACAAGTATACATATGTAACAAACCTGCACGTTATGCACATGTACCCTAGAACTTAAAGTATAATAATAATAAAAAAAAAAGAAAAAGAAAATAAAAGAACAAAATAGTGCACACAGATCTAAAACTTCATCTTCCACAAACAAAAAAAAAGGGGGGGAAATTGAAGTATTAATTCAGAGTGATCTGCTGAGTCAGATGTGGTCAAATCAAGGCCCTGGTCATGGTCTTTGTTGCTCTTTGTGGACCTGTCCACAATGGCATTGGATCCTTAGATCCCCTGAGGCTGCTATGACTGGTTCTCGAAGAAGGTGATGTTTCCAATGTCTCCTTCCCTCACTACTCCCAGTATGGAAAGGAAGCTTCTTCTAACCTGAGGTTAATTGTCCAGTATAATTTGGAATCCTGTCCCCCACACCCCCAAGTCTGGCAAATGGAGACAACAGGATAGAGAACCAAACACATAACTGACATCCCCTTCTCCTGCCTGGGGAATCCTTATACTTAGTTCCAAAATATTTATTGTTGTGGAGTCAAGAAAGGAAGTGAAAAAACAGTATGCAATCTTGATGAACCTGCTAGTCTTAGAAGCTTCCTAGACTTCGTTTTAACCTTATCTTTGTTAAATCTTCATGCCAGCCAAGGAAACCTTTCCTCTGCTTTCTTGCCTGGCCTTGCCCAATATCACTGATACCCTCAACCATCCCTCTCCCTGCATCCTCTCCATTTAGCTGTCATTATCAGATTTCTTTAACCTTACATAGTGCAGTTCAAATTCTTTAATGTTCTCTAAATGCAAAAGATCGTTACAAGGTAAATGTCCATAATATAAAAATTAATGATCTTTGCATTCCCACTCCACCAGAAAAGTAACAGTTGTTAACTGGTATATATCCTTCTATCTTTTTCTATGTTCATACAAATACATACAAGCATACATGAACATACGAAGACTTATTAAGTTATTCCTTCTACAATCTGCTTAACAATGCATTCTGTACATCTGTAAAAGTCAATATAAATAGAGCTACATCTTTCTTTAAGTAGATAGAATTTATTCCATAGTACGGACATGCATAACTGATTCAACCATCTTTTGATTGATCAATCTTCAGGTTATTTCTGGTTTTACTGTTTCAAATGATGCTGTGCTAACTATTCTTGTACATCTATCTTTATGTATACTAATTTTTTTTTTATTTCCAGGGCATAGAGTCCTCAAACTATAGCTCTGACTCAGTCTCTGGGTTGTTAAAGTTCTTAATGATTCCTTAATTTATTTAATCCTCAAGCATTTTCATAATCATAATAATAACAGCATAATTACTGAACATCTACCAAGTTTCAAGCATTTGTTAACAACTTTGTAAGCATTTCACTTAATTCTCAGAGCAATTCCTGACATACATGTGATTATTATCTCTGCTTTACAGAAGACAAAATTAAGATGCTGTAGTCAACAAAACAGTTATGATTTCTTCTGCCCTCATGGAGTTTGTAGGGAGACAACCAGTGAAATCACTTGATATGGTAATGACATTGCCATGAGGAAAGGAAACTGTGGGGCTCATTCCAAGTCCTGAGAGCCAGGATGGTCAGGGAGGACTCCCTGAGGAAGTGACTTTTAGCTGATGCAGATGGAGAAATAAAAGCAAACCTGGTACAGGGTGGGAGTGGGGAGAGGAAGAGTCAGTGCAGAGAGAATCGCAGGCTTGAGCCTCAGGAGTGGATGTGAGTGTAACTCAGGGGAAAACAGGAGGGCCAGCAGTGCCAAGGCATAGACAGCAGAGCACAGGGCAAGGAGTCAAGCCAATTGAGGGTTCTGAACTTTACCTTACGAGCAGCAGGAAGTCACTGGAGCATGTTAAACAAGAGGGTTTCATTGTAGGAAACTTACTACATGCCCATTCTTCTCTCTACTGACATCCCTGTTCCATGCAGCCCTCAAGGAAGAGACAGATTGTCACAGAGGAGGGAGCACTCAGGCTAGGAGACAAGAGAGCAAGTGTCGTCAGCTCTCTTGAGCCTCAGTTTCCTCATGTGTAGAGCATCTGTCCATAGGGTTGTCACGAGGGCTTCATTAATTCATGTCTGTGTCTAGAATTTAATGGGCATTCAGTAAATGATTTCCCTCTTATTTCTATGCTGCTTGGGCTTATTACTCTTCCCTCTGAACAGTCTCTCTCTGACCTGAACGTCCCCCAGGCTCAGCATGTGCCTGCTGTACACCCTCTGGGGCTTCCCCTTGCCGAATCCTCTGTGCTAGCATTCCCCTCACACTCAGCCGGGAGCGCTTTGTTTCTTATGCATCAGCCACTCCAGTTGAAGTGTAAGCACCTCTAAGGCAAAAGACTGCATTTTTGTATCTTCCTTAGTTACAAATACATTTTCCTTTCACATCAAAAGCTTAAATAAAATCTCACCCTGGTTGTAATGTGTGAGATGGATTGCGGGATAAAGCCCAAGAATACAAGAGGAGAAAATCATTACGTTAAAATAGTATAGGCAAGAAATGATGTAGGCTTGGACCAGGTGGTGGGAGTGGGATGGATAGAAGCAGGTGGATTCTGGGTATATTGATCCCGCAAGACCTGATGATTTCTTGGCTCTCCAAGGAGAGCTACCACGGTAGCAGAGCTGACATTGGCGTGTGTGAGTACAAAGCGCATGGTGAACATCACAGCCCTTTTCCGAAGTATGAAGGAGAAATCTTATAGATTTAAGAGAAAAAATCAAAAATGTGGACATGTTAAGTGTGAGAAAGTATAAGACAAGTGGAGATCCCCAGCAGCAATTGTGTAAAGGAGGAAGAACTTAGAGACAGATTTGGACTACAGTTACTACTCATTTGAAAACTGTTAGTAGTAGATGAATCTCAATGCCATAAAAGTGTGGGATCATCTGAGAAGAGAGTACAAAGAATTGAGGAAGGCCAGAACCAAGCCCTGAGGATGTTCATTTTTAGAGGTCAGAGATAAGAGAAGGACTCAGCGATCTTTGGAATAGCCAGAAAAAGAGGGAAAAACAAACAAACAAACAAGGAGAGGGCAATTATATTGAAGTCAGGGGAAGGGAGAGTCTAACAAATCATTGAGTTGAATAATATGAGGGAACAAGTAAGATAAAGGCTTAAATTTGTCCATTAATTTGCTAATAAAGCCTAAAGTCCTCAGGCTGATACTTAAAGTACCCTACAATCTGATACTTCTTAATCCTGCAAATTATGTATAAACACCTTATTCAACAAAACCCATGTTCCATCACACAATACAATATTTCATTTATTTGTAGCCATATTCATCCCACTAGCTTCAGCAACATAGGAATCTTTCAAGATATTAACAAAATTCTTACTTGAAACCTGCTGCCTTCAGTTTTGAAGTTCACATGATAGGGTCCTCCGTTCATATTCACCAAACACTCAACCTTACAAAAGAGTTCCGACACCTGGGTGATCCGCTCATCCTTACTATCGGCCTTGTTGTTGAAGATGCAGTATCGGCCCTCATAGTCTTGAACCAACTGCTTGAGAGATTTGTTGTTTTCAATGAAATCTTGCAGCAAGTCATCCCCCAAATCATCCTTCCGGGTGAAGACAATAATGATGTGCCTCCTGGCTTCAGCTCCAAACACTTGTTGGATGCCCGTGACTGTTTCCTCATCCTCCCTTGTGAAATGGCCGATGGCAATTACCAAGAGCAGAGCATGGAGGCTGGGGGCAGAGAGCTCCAAGCAACGTTGGATGTTGCGTTGCTTGTCTTCAGCGCAAGCTACTGAGGAGAAAAGGTCAGGGGTGTCAATGACCACAACCTTCCTTTCTCTCAGGACCTGACTCTCTCTCTGGCACATTTTGGTCACTATCTGATCACTGAACTTGGACTTGAACACATCCTTGCCCAGAATGGCATTTCCTGTGGCACTTTTTCCCGAGCGGCATTTCCCCAGGAGGAGGAGCCGCAATTCGGACATCTGGCAGCTCTGCTCTGACATGCTTTCCTGACACAGGCTCCCACTGGTTCTGTTGGGACAGAAAGCAACACATTAATGTTCAACTCCCACACAGAGTGGACAGGAGAACAGCAAGAAAAGACATTCTCTTTTTGACTCAAATTGCCGCCAATGAATTTGAACTACTGAAGTGCTAGACCCAGACTAGATTAGAACAAAGAACGCTTTCCCAGGATCTTCCTGTTCCATCTCTGAGACAAACCTAGAGACGTCTTTTAGTTCCTTGAATTTTTTTTTACCATTGGGAACCACAAGGAGTCAGATATGTTAGAAACCATAGTAAATAAGCATGTTTCAAAGTTGAAGGAAATCTCATAATTAATAGTAATGGTCAGATGTTTAAAAAATACAGATCTCTGGGACCCAACCTAGACCTATTAAATCAGAATCTCAAAGGATGGAGCTTAGAAATCTGTATTCATCAAATGTCACAGTAATTCTAATGAGTAGCCAAGTTTGGGAAGCATTGCCCTATAAAATGCAATGAAGTAGAAATGTCTAGAGCATACAAGCAAATATAATGTATGGTATACATGGTACTTTGAAAGTAATATCACAGAAGACAAACTAGAAAACTTCGTTTGTGGGACTCATGATGCACCCAGTGCCTGGTGAAGTTAACAGAGAAGCATGATGTGGTGGGTATGACCATGGTCTTGAACTCTGACCTGGTTCACCTTCTGCTCTGCACCCATTAGCTGATCTGTAGAGGCCACTTAACCATTCTGAGACTCAGTGTCCTAATCCATAAGATAGAAGTGGTATCACCTACTTCAAGGATATTTTTATAAAACTCAAATGAGATGACACATGAGAAAGTACCTTGCAAGTTTCTACATATTACCTAAATGCAAAGTGGTACTATTTCAGTATATAGACAGTGCTGCTTAGATTTAATTTTCTCCCTGCAAAGGCTTCCACCTGCCAGGCAAGTCAAGTCCAAAACCCTTGAGCTAATGTGCCAAGCTCTTTCCGTCTGTTTCCAGCCCACAGATTCGGCTCTACTTGTAGCCACTCTCCTCAACGCACTGTATGCTCCAGTCAAGTGAACTATTCATCTGTATTTATGTACTCAGGCCCCACCTTGTTTGACATATGTTTTGAGCTGATTTGCTGCAACTGTTCAATCATCCTGCCTTGCACAATTTCTTCTGGATTGCCCAAGAGCCACTGACCTGAAATCAAGTGAGGCCTGGAAATGCATGGCAAAACTGCTGCTGCGAGGAAACAACTCCCCTCTACCATAATCACAGGTTTTCCCTTTAGGGCACATCAGCAATTAGCTGTGATTCCCACACAGGGTTACACCTGGGATCCTGTGTTCCTCTCCTTAAAAACTTAGTTTCCAAGACTGCAAACCTGGCCATGATGCCCTCCCTTGTGAGGGTTTACCTATGCAGATCTGCAAGAGAGTGACTCTCCCTACGAAACCTTCGTACAGCACCCTCCTGGATGGCCACCCCTGCAGGGTCCATGGTGAAGTCAGAAAGTTCTTCATGTTATTTCACACCCTTGGGCAGTGTCTCTGCCCCTTGATGGGTTCCTTCCTCTTCCCACCAAGCCTGCTCCAGCATCCTTTTTTCACTTGTATGAAAAGACTGAACAACAACAAAGAAAACACAGAGATGCAGCAAGCAGATAAGAAAAATGTGACATACATGAGGACAATGTTGTGGGAACCCAGGGAGAAGTCAGTCACTGGGGACAGATTGGTACCACTCCATAAAAACTGCTCCAGCAGAGGGCAAAGATCCCTTAGCAGCCAATTCACAATGTGCTTATACTCATTATCTGAGTGCTCTGCACCATAACTTCTTCATTCTTTGTATTTTTCTGATTATGAAGTTTGGTGTTTATTCTAAAAAATTTGGTATATTCTGAAAATTTTAAAGAAAAAAATCTGGCTCCATCTATGGCTCCATTATACATAAGTAGCATTTGTTAAAATATGCATATAATTTCTTTTCTTTTTTTTTCTGTTTTAGAGACAAGGTCTCTCTCTGTTGCCCAGGCTGTTGTGCAGTGGTGGGATCACAGCTCACTGTATCCTCAACCTTCTGGGTTCATGTCATCTCCTGCCTCAACCTCCAGATTATCTAGAACTACAGGCACATACCACCATGCCTAACTACTTTTTAAAAATATTTTGTAGAGATGGGGTCTCCCTATGTTGCCCAGGTGGGTCTCAAACTCCTGACCTCAAGCAATCCTCCAGCTTTGGCCTCACAAAGTGTTGGGATTACAGACATGAGCCACCATGTTCAGCCCATAATTTCCTCATACACACATATATTTGCATCATCTAGCAATAACTTCTCTTGTAAAATATATTTTCATTAAATAAGAATAACATATTCCTTAAAATAAGTTGGAAAATAAACAAAATGATGATTGAAAAGTGATCTGCCATCTGCAAAGAATCATATCAATTTGTAGTGTTTTTATTACATGTAAATGAGCATTTTAGGTTTTTTTCCATTTTATCATACTTATATATATGTGTCCATCTGAAGCTAATGTAAACTCTGTATGAGGAAAGTTTACCCTAGAAATTCTCTAAATATTGAAAATAACAAGTAGTAGTAAAATAATCTACTTTACCCTGCCTATCACTGCTGCCACCGACACCCATACACACTGCCCAGGGGCCCAGGTTCCAGTCAGCCCAGCCCACTACTGTCACCACCAGGGCCCATGCATGCCACTTAGGGGTCTAAGGGCTGGCCCACCACTGCTACTGGCACTGCCAATGCCACATACATCATCCAGGGGCCCAAGGACTGACCCACCAAATCTGCTGCTGTGGCCAACACACACCACCTGAGAGCCCCAATACTGGCCTACGTGGGTCCTCCACCTGCCACTATCAGTGTTTGTATATGCCACCCAGAGGACTGAGTACTGACCCACATAGCCCATAGCCACCAATACTGGTGCCCATGTGCATCATCCATGGTCCAAGGATGAGCCCACTTGGTATCTCTGTCCCCAGGAAAACCTTACCATGGCCTTCACTAACAACCACAGGCTAAACCACTGAGGAACTTGCAGACATCACTGACATTGATTACAGTCAGAGAAATCATATGAAGACCACACTCCTGCACCTACCCAAAATCAAAGCCAAAGCAACATACCCAATCAACACTAGAGATACATGTACAGAAAAAAGTCTTTCCCTATGAAAGCCAATGCATAAAATTGAAAGAAGCAACTGTTACACCAGATGCACAGACTGCAAAAACTCAAGAAACATTAAAAAGCAAGGGAACATAATATCTCCAAAGGAACGCAGTAATTCTCTAGTAACAGATCCCAAAAAAAAGAAAATCTTGGAATGCTTGAAGAGGTATTCAAAATAATGATCTTAAGGAATATCAACAATATAAAAGAGAACACAGATTGACAATACAAAGCAATCAGAAAAAAAAACAATTCATGATCTGAATGAGAAATTCAATAAAGAGATAGATACTATTTTGGAAAAAAAAAAAGAGAAGAACCAAATGGAAATCCTGGACCTGAATAATTCAATGAACAAAACATATAACCAAGAGCTTCAAAAAGAGACTAGATAAAGCAGAAGAAAGAATTTCTGAACTTTAAGGCAGGTCTTTTAAAATAATTCAGTCTGAAAAAAAACTCTCTTAAGAATAAAGAAAGCCTATATGACACATGGGACACCATAAAGTAAACAAATACTTGAATTTTGAGAGTTCCAGAAAGAGACAAGTTGGGAAAAGTCATAGAAAATCTATGTAATAAATAATAGCTGGAAACTTCCAAAGTACTGTGAGAGATATAGACATTCAGATACAGGAAACTCAAGATTCTCAAATAGATTCAGTCCAACAACATCTTCTCTGAAGCATATTGTAGTCAAATTGTCAAAAGTCAAAGAGAATTCTAAAAACAGCAAAAGTGTCAAGTCACATTTAAGGGAATCTCCATCAGACTAACACCATGTTTTATTAGCAGAAACCTTGCAGGTCAGGAGAGAATGGGATGACACATTCAAAGTGCTGGAAAAAAAATTTTTTTTGGCCAAGAATACTATACCCAGCAACACTATCCTTCAGAAATAAGAGAGAAATAAAGCCTTTCCCATACAAGCCAAAACTAAGGTAATCTATTACCACTGGACCAACCCTATAAGAAATGCTTAATGGAGTCCTACTTCTGAAAGTGAAAGGACAGTATCTACCACCATGAAAATGCACAAAGTATAAAACTCATTGGTAGAGCAGATATACAAATGAGAACAAGAAAGGAATCAAATGTTATTACTATAGAAAACCACCAAATTTCAAGGATAAACAATAAGAGTAAAATAAAGGAACAATGTGTCAGGCCTCTGAGCCCAAGCTAAGCCATCATATCCCCTGTGACCTGCACATATACATTCAGATGGCCTGAAGTAACTGAAAATCCACAAAAGAAGTGAAAATAGCCTTAACTGATGACATTCCACCATTGTGATTTGTTTCTGCTCCACTATAACTGATCAATGTACTTTGTAATCTCCCCCACCCTTAAGAAGGTTCCTTATAGTCTCCCCCACCCTTAAGAAGGTTCTTTGTAATTCTCCCCACCCTTGAGAATGTACATTGTGAGATCCACCCCCGCCTGCAAAACATTGCTCCTAACTCCACTGCCTATCCCAAAACCTAAGAACTAATGATAATCCCACCACCCTTTGCTGACTCCTTTTTCGGACTCAGTCTGCCTGCACTCAGGTGAAATAAACAGCTTTGTTGCTCACACAAAGCCTGTTGGTGGACTCTCTTCACATGGACGCGTGAGACATTTGGTGCTGAAGACCTGGGTCAGAGGGACTCCTTCAGGAGACCAGTCCCCTGTCCTCATCCTCACTCCGTGAAGAGATCCACCTACAACCTCAGGTCCTCAGACCAACCACCCAAGGAACATCTCACCAATTTCAAATCGGGTATGTGATCTTTTCACTCTCTTCTCCAGATCCTCTCGCTACCCTTCAATCTCCCTGTCCTTCCAATTCCAGTTCTTTTTTCTCTCTAGTAGAGACAAAGGAGACACATTCTATCCATGGACCCAAAACTCTGGCACCAGTCATGGACTCGGGAAGACAGTCTTCCTTTGGTGTTTAATCACTGCGGGTACACCTGCCTGATTATTCACCCACACTCCATGGGTGTCTGATCACCAAGGGGACACCTGCTTTGGTCATTCATCCACATTCCCTTGGTGGCAAGTCAATTGCGGGGATGCCTGCTTTGGCTCCTCACCCACATTGCAGCCCAGGGCTGCTCCCCACCCCCTTCTCCTTGTCGCTACTTTTCTCTTTAAACTTACCTCCTTCACTATGGACAATCTTCCGCCCTCCATTCCCCCTTCTTCTCCCTTAGCCTGTGTTCTCAAGAATTTAAAATCTCTTCAAGTCTCACCTGACCTAAAATCTAAGCATCTCATTTTCTTCTGCAACACTGCTTGACTCCAATACAAACTTGACAATGGTTCTAAATGGCCAAAAAATGGCACTTTTGATTTCTCCATCCTATAAGACCTAGATAATTTTTGTCAAAAAATGGGCAAATGGTCTGAGGTGCCTGACATCCAGGCATTCTTTTACACATTAGTCCCTCCCTAGTCTCTGCTCCCAATGTGACTCGTCCCAAGTCTTTCGTCTTTCTCTCCTGTCTGTTCCTTCAGTCTCCACTCCAAGTTCTGAGTCCTTTGAATCCTTCTTTTCTATGGACTCATCTGACCTCTCCCCTTCTCCCCAGGCTGCTCCTTGCCAGGCCGAGCCAAGTCCCAATTCTTCCTCAGCCTCTGCTCCCCCACCCTATAATCCTTCTATCTCCTCCCCTCCTCACACCCAGTCTGGCTTATAGTTTCATTCCGCAACTAGCCCTCCCCCACCTGCCCAACAATTTACTCTTAAAGAGGTGGCTGGAGCTAAAGGCATAGTCAAAGTTAATGCTCCTTTTTTCTTTATCCAACCTCTCCCAAATCAGTTAGCAAATAGGCTCTTTTTCATCAAATGTAAAAACCCAGCCCAGTTCATTGCCCATTTGGCAACAACCCTTAGATATTTTACTGTCCTACACCCCAGAGGGAGGCTGTCTTATTCTCAATATGCATTTATTACCCAATCCACTCCTTACATTAGAAAAAGTTCCAAAAATTAGATTCCGGCCCTCAAACCCCACAACAGGACCTAATTAACCTTGCCTTCAAGGTGTATAATAATGGAGTAGAGGCAGCCAAGTAGCAATGTATTTCTGAGTTACAGCTACTTGCCTCCACTGTAAGACAACCCACAACCACGTCTCTAGCATACAAAAACTTGAAAACATCCAAGCCACAGCTCCCAGGGGCTCCTTCAAAACATTCTCATGGACCTTGCTTCACATGCCAAAAGCCTGGTCACTGGGCCTCAGAATACCCACAGCCTGGGATTCCTCCTAAGCCTTGCCTTGTCTGTGCAGGCCCCCACTGGAGGTCTGACTGTCCAACTCACATCGCCACTGCTCCTAAACCCCTGGAGCCCAAACCCAATGTTCCTTGGCTGACTCCTTCCCAAATCTCCTCAGCTTAGCAGCTGAAGACTGACTCTGCCTGATCACCTTGGAAGCCCCCTGGACCATCACAGATGCCAAGCTTCAGGTAACTCTTACAGTGGAAGGTAAGTTCATCCCCTTCTTAATCAATACGGGGGCTACCCACTCCACATTACCTCTTTTCAAAGGCCTCTTTCCCTTGCCTCCATAACTGTTGTGGGTGTTGATGGCCAGGCTTCTAAACCTCTTAAAACTCCCAACTCTGGTGCCAACTTGGACAATACTCTTTTAAGCACTCCTTCTTAGTTATCCTCACCTGCCCAGTTCCCTTATTAGGTTGAGGCATTTTAACTAAATTATCTGCTTCCCTGACTATTCCTAGGCTACAGCCACATCTCATTGCCACCCTTTTCCCCAGTTCAAAGCCTCCTTCGCATCTTCCTCTCCTATTCCCACATCTTAACCCACAAGTATAGGACACCTCTACTCCCTCCCTGGCAACTGATCACATGCCCATTACTATCTCAGTAAAACCTAATCACCCTTACCTGACTCAATGCCAATATCCCATCCCACAGCAGGCTTTAAAAGGATTAAAGCCTGTTATCACTCACCTGTTACAGCACGGTCTTTTAAAGCCTATAAACTCTTACAATTCCCCCATTTTACCTGTACAAAAACCAGACAAATCTTACAAGTTAGTTCAGGATCTGCACCTTATCAACCAAATTGTCTTGCCTATCCACCCCAAAGTGCCAAACCCATATACTTTCCTATCCTCAATACCTCCCTCCACAACCCCTCCACAACCCATTATTCTGTTCTGGATCTCAAACATACTTTCTTTACTATTCCTTTGCATCCTTCATCCCAGCCTCTCTTCTCTTTCACTTGGACTGACCCTGACACCCATCAGGCTCAGCAACTTACCTAGGCTGCACTGCAGCAAGGCTTTGTGGATAGCCCCCATTACTTCAGTCAAGCCCAAATTTCTTCCTCTTCTGTTACCTATCTCAGCATAATTCTTCATGAAAACACATATGCTCTCCCTGCTGATCATGTCCAGCTAATCTCCCAAACCCCAAACCCTTCTACAAAATAATGACTCCTTTCCTTCCTAGGCATGGTTAGGTACTTCCGCCTTTGGATACCTAGTTTTACCATCCTGACTAAACCATTATGTAAACTCA
This sequence comes from Rhinopithecus bieti, assembly GCF_001698545.2. NCBI lineage: Eukaryota > Metazoa > Chordata > Mammalia > Primates > Cercopithecidae > Rhinopithecus > Rhinopithecus bieti. The sequence goes on along the minus strand of NW_016808927.1, from coordinate 440,808 downwards.
CAAAAGCAAACCTAGCTGACCCCATAAATCCTAAATCCTTTCCCCACTCCCCTCTCCATTCCTTAAAAAACAGCCCTAAAAGCTGCTCCCACACGAACTCTCCCTAACTCATCCCAACTTTTTCATTACACACAGCCAAAGTGCAGGGCTCTGTGGTCAAAATTCTTACACAAGAGTCAGGACCACACCCGATAGCCTTTCTGTCCAAACAACTTGACCTTACTGCTTTAGGCTGGCCTCCACCCCCCTGACTGTATCTCTCTAATCCACCTGGCATTCACTTGATTTCACCATATTTCCTTCTTTCCTGTTCCTCACCCTGATCACACTTGGTTTATTGATGGCAGTTCCACCAGGCCTAATCGCCATTCACCAGCAAAGGCAGGCTATGCTATAGTATCTTGCACACCTATCATTGAGGCTACTGCTCTGCCCCCCACCCACTACCTCTCAGCAAGCCAAACTCATTGCCTTAACTCAAGCCCTCACTCTTGCAAAAGGACTACGCATCAATATTTATACTGACTGTAAATATGCCTTCCATATCCCGCACTACCATGCTGTTATATGGGCAGAAAGAGGTTTCCTCACTACACAAGGGTCCTCCATCATTAATGCCTCTTTAATAAAAACTCTTCTCAAGTCCACTTTACTTCCAAAGGAAGCTGTAGTCACTCACTGCAAGGGCCATCAAAAGGCATCAGATCCCATCACTCAGGGCAATGCTTATGCTGATAAGGTAGCTAAAGAAGCAGCTAGCGTTCCGTCTTTTATATGTAATTTATCGATTTGTAGAAATGATGTATATGTTCTAGTTACTAAACCTTTGTTGATTCTACACATTTCATAGATCTTTTCACAGTCTGTGGCCTATTTTTAGGTTTCTAAATATGTCTTTTGTCATACACACAAAAGCACTAAATTTTAATCTACTCTTATCAAGCCTTTGTTTCATAATTTAGGCATTGTTGCTGGGAACAGGCCCCAAGCCTAGCCATAAATAGGCCATGAGAAACTGGCCACAAACAAGATCTATGCAGCACTGTGAGATGCTCATGATGACTATGACGCACATGCTGGAGGTTGCTTGTTTACCAGAATGAGGGCAAGGAACACCTGGCCCACCCAGGGCAGAAAATCAAGGCATTCCTAAACCACAAACAATGGCATGAGCGATCTGTGCCTAAAGGACATGTTCCTGCTGCAGATAACAAGCCAGAGCCTGTCCCTTTGTTCTCCATAAAGAATACTTTTAGCTAATCTATAAACTGCAGAAACAACGGGCTTACTGTCAATAAATAGGTGGGTGAGCCTCACTGTTTGAGGCTCTCAGCAGTGAAGGCTGCCAGCCCCCTGATCCCACTCTGCACTCTATTTCTGTGTCTGTGTCTTCATTCCTCTCCCACCACTGTGCCCCACTGGTACCTCCTCCACATACCCAGCACCCACCACTGCCACCCTAAGAGCTGTCTGTGCCTCTGTGCCCCACTGACACCCCCGCCCCATACCCATCACCCACCACTGCCACCCTAAGAGCCGTCCACCCCTCTGTGCCCCACTGGTACCCTCCCCATACCCAGCACCCACTACTGCCACCATAAGAGTTGCGACTCCTCTGTGCCTCAGCTGCACCCCTGCCCCATACCCAGCACCCACTACTGCCACCCTTCACATCTGCATTTACTTGCTTAATGCTTTTTAGTCTCCCACCACTAGAGGTGAGTTCCGTGAGAATAAGAACTTGCTCTGTTTTTCTCACCACCATATCTACAACATAGAGAAAGTATCTGATAAATACTTGTTTCCGAGTTGATGGTTATTGACTTGAAAAACAAGCAAAATGCAGCAGATACGCCAAAGACAGTGAAGAATGGGAAAGCCCTTTAGCCTTTTCTCTGTGCAGCGATTTGGTGGTTCATACGTTTTCAAAAAATGGGGTCTGTGGCACTCAGGGGAGAGGCGGCACTGCAGGGAATGGCCCAGGGAGGTAGTGAAGGCAGTGGCACAGCTCACTTTCGAAAAGGGCAAGGCAAAGCCCATGAGGGCCTTGACAGAGGCCTCTCTCTGGAATCATCTGGATGGCTGCACGGCACAAGGCAGAGCCCACCACAGCCTCAAACACCTCAGAACCGCAGAACCGTCCACCAGGGAAAATATTTCTGGTGGGTTCAAACTTAATCAGCACCAGGGGTCTTCTAAGATCATCTTTCACCCAGATACACCCTATGGAGAGAAGCTTTCACGCTAATGCCCTATCTCCTGTCTCTCCTCAATTTTCTAAATAACACTGATTCTATCTGATATTATTTATTATTTTATAATTATTTGTTAATTTTATTTTTAAATTTCTAAATTTTCTCTGTACTACCCTTGGTACAAAGTTCCATAACGGCATATGCCAAAACTCCAAACATGCCTGTTTTGTTCTGCGTCCCCAGGCCCTAACATTGTGCCTGGCATGTAGTATATGCTCAATACGTGGTGTTAAATGAATGAATGATCACAGGAGAGACAGAAATGTGAAGAAAAGAAGAAAAACGGTTTTTAGAACTGAGAGGGAGGCCGAGCACAGTGGCTCACTCCTGTAATCCCAACACTTTTGGAGGCCAAGGCGGGCAGATCCCTTGAGATCAGGAATTTGAGACCAGCCTAGTCAACATGATGAAACCCCATCTTTATTAAAAGTACAAAAATTAGTCAGGCATGGTGGTGGGTGCCTGTAGTTCCAGCTACTCAGGAGGCTGAAGCAGGAGAATTGCTTGAATTCTGGAAGGTGGAGGTTGCAGTGAGCCGAGATCACACCACTGCACTCCACCCTGAGCGACAGAGCGAGACTCCGTCTCGATGCAAAAAAAAAGAACTGAGAAGCAGATGAAAAAGATGTTACTTTGAATAGTAAAAGGGAAGTGACTTAAATTGTGTGTGTGTGTATATATATATATGCAAGTGAAGTGAGATGTCTCTGCAAATTAATTTAAGAAAAAAACACACTAGTGAGTAAACAGCAAGCTGAAGGAAGCAGAGGCCTCCCACAGGCCTGAAGAAGAAAGAAATTTCTTTCCCAATTAGACGACACAGCCTTGCATGGTTCCCCAGCAGAGTATGACCAAACCGATGAGTCTTTGCTGGACTCCTGCCTGCAGCTCCACATGATGTCAGGACCTACACACCCACCCACACACACACACACACATGCACGCACACATGCACACTCCTACCACACATACAGCTTCCCAGCCGGTAGCACTTCACCCCAGCATGTAGAAAGTGCACTTAAGGACAAAAAGGAACCCAAACTCACCCTCCCTCGCGCTCTGCCAGCCCACGTTTCCCTCTGCTCAATCTCCCAGGCCACTCTGGAGGCCCCAGCTGAGCAACTGAGAGAAAAAGAGAGCGTTCTTCCTGTAATTCACTGAAGACTGTAAAGGCAGCCTCCGCCTCCTCAGGAAACAGCCCAAGGCAAACGTGGACTCAGGCATCTGAGCACAGCATCCGGCCATGCGAGGATTCATCCCACATCTAGTCGCAGTTCCCACTTACAGAGCAGGGTGGTCGGAGATGACTCCAGAGCCCAGCATAGGGGAGACCTTAGGCCCAGCTCAGCAGGGCAACCATCAAGAGGAAGGGAAGGGGTTAACTGCTGAGGGCCAGGTTGGCTGAAATGTAGATGAAATCAGAAATACTGTTTTTGGTAAGGTATTGACCCCTCCAATGCCCAGGTCACAGAATCCTAACTGCAAGGGGCAGGAAATACCAGAAAAGTAGACATGGAAAAATCAGCATCCCCCCACCCCCTGCTTTAGGAGCTCTGCTGGCTTCCTCCTGGGGGCTGCTCTGCAGCACCATCTAGCTTCGTGGGGCTTCTGACAGGCTCCTTCCGCCTGCTTCTTCCTCCCTTCTGCCAGCCTCAGCCCTCCTCCTCTTCAGGGCTCACACCCACTCCCCAACACGACTTCTCTCAGGACAACCACTCTCACAGATGTCTGGGAATGTGCCTCTGTCCCCATCCTGCCGAATCTGTTCCCCACCAGGCTAGGGAGACACACTTTGGACCAGGAGGAAAGCTTTCCAGGGTCCCTGCGATCCAGCCCCACAAGCGGCCTCTTCTCCCATGGCTGAACAGGCAACCTTCCCGGTGCCAAGCCCATCCTCCCCCACTGCACCAGCGCACACACATCTACACACGTGTGCACACGTCACACATGCACTGCAGTCCTGTCCCATGGTGTCCCAGTCTCCAGGCTCTGCAATCCACATGGCTCCATCCCTCCATCTCTCACCTGGGTGGAAGCAGCTGCTGGTCCCCCAGGGCACAGGATGTGAGGAGGGCGAGGAGGGTGAGGGGAGAACACCGGAGAGCGACCCTCTTCCCAGGCCCTGGTCCTCCTGGCAGGAGGGTTTCAGGTGTTTCTGCAAAGGAAGAGATTTCTAGAAACAGCCTTCACAATCACAGAAGCATAAATGCAGTTGGAGAGGAAGTTCCGTGTGCAGGCCACAGGCTCAGCATGTCAAGAGCCATCGGGTCTCAGGGAGGAGCCAGCATCGGGGACACACGCACCTTCCCTGGGTGCTGAGTGCCTTGTGGAGTCACAACACAGCAGAAACTGAGGAGCCCGGCCTCTCCCGCAGCTGTAGACTGAGAGGAGGGAGGAGAAATGACAGCAGAGACTTGGCCAGGGGCTGGGGCACCAGGATGGGTGCCAGGCTGAGCTTCAGAAGGGCTGCAAGAACAGGGGCTTGGATAGGGCAGGAGAAGGACGTCAAGCCGGTTCCTGTTCCTGAGAGGACAGAGATTGTGGCTCCGCTACAGGCTCCGAGCAAAGCCAGCTCCTGGCCTCTGTGTGCTCTGAAGTGGCCTTTAGGACTTCCTCTAACAAGTCCTTCCTCGCTTCCCTTGCCTTCCCTAAAACCCACAACCCAGGGAACTCCGAGCCTGACAGACCAGCGCTGCTTCTCAGGGAATGACTGCTTTTCCCCAGCTTGCAAAACATGTGAAATGCTATGCTTCGTTGCTTTCAAATATTTCACAAAATGAAACCCCTTTTGTGAGAGAACATAGTGTCCCAAATCCCTGGTCTCTACTTCATAAGGAAGTCAAACACAGAGGAAGACTTCTTTAAAAACCTTTACTGGGGTAAAAATGATGTAACATTAAATGTACCATCTTAACCATCTTAACCATGGTAGAAAGTACGTTCACATTGTTGTGTGCCAGATCTGCAGGACTTTTCATCCTGCAGCACCCAGACTCTCCCCATTACACCCCAACTCCCCTCCCCAAACCCCAGCCCGGGTAACCACCATTCTACTTTCCATTTCTATGATTTTTTTTTTTTTTTTTTTTTTTTTGAGACAGAGTCTTGCTCTGTTCCCCACGCTGGAGAGCAATGGTGAGATCTCAGCTCACTACAACCTCCACCTCCCAAGTTCAAGCTATTCTCCTGCCTCAGCCTCCCGAGTAGCTGGGATTAGGCATCCGCCACCATACACGGCTAATATTTATATTTTTAGTAGAAATGGGGTTTTGCCATGTTGGCCAGGCTGGTCTTGAACTCCTAACCTCAAGTGATCCACCTGCCTCGGCCTCCCAAAGTGCTGGGATTACAGGTGTGAGCCACCACCTGTAACAGCCCGGCCTGTTTCTATGATTTTTGGCAACATCAGATACTCATGTGAGTGGAGTCCCACAATGTCTGTCCTTCTGAGACTGAGCAGAATGCCCTCGAGGTTCGTCCAAGTGAGTGCGGAAACCTCTGCACTCTGCACAGCAGGGCTGTCTTCACGGAATGCAGAGGCTGGGGTCTCGAGGGACTGGAGCTCACTGCAGTTTTCCAAATGTCTGAGGTGGTGCTGAGCTTTCCAAAGGGACCCCACAGAAGGAGGAGCAGTGGGGGTGGCTGAAGTAGAGGGGCATGCTTCAAATATGAAGTCTCTACAGTAGTCAAAACCACAGGCTTTGGGGTGCTGCTGTCAGCCTATCACATCACGAGGGGTCCACCCTCTCTGTGGACTGGTCTTCATGCGCCAGCCTTGAGGGCTGCTCTACCTTGTTATGAACCTGAAGGAAACCCTGGTTATGCCGGGATGGCCCAAGAAGAGGTTTGGGGACACACAGGACACATCTTGATGGGGAAAACTAACAAAGCCCCTCCTCCCATGTCCCACTCCACCTGCCTGCTCATTAAAAGAACCCCCACCCTTCCTTTGCAGTAGGTCAATGCACATAAAACCAACTCATTAAAATGGTAAGACAAAAACCCTAAGCCAGGTACTGCAGTTCATGCCCGCTGCGGTACTAACAGGCTCAGCAAGAAACTGTTTCCCTAAAATAGAGAAGAAAAGGCTCACTCATTCTTAAATGAAATATTAAGCATCCAGGGATTGCTCTGAGTAAGACTGAAGCTGCAAATAACTCCTCAAAGATTCAGGAAGTCGATTATTTGCTGAGTTGACCATTTTGCAACATGATCTTTCAACAAATCAGCTCTTAAGAGAATTGATTTCCGTGCAGAAAGAAGGTTGCCGGGTTCTGGTTTGGCGCCGATCTGAGGAAGGATGGGGGCTCCCTGCCCTCTAGTGGCTTTGTGGTTACTGACAAGTGCAGCTAAACGCTCCCCAGAGGGCTGAGAGCCCCGACTCAGCAGGCAGGTGGAACAGTGGGGAGAAGGACTGGACTTCCGGAAATCGAATAAGCCAGGAAGACACATGTTACGCAAGCAAGGAGAAATCTACCAGGACCACGCACCGTATTAGACGCAGAGGGCATAAAGATTAGCAAGGCAAATTCCTGACTCGAGGGGCCCTAACTCAGTCTGAGGATGGGGAAAAGACTACGCTGTGGTCACGAAACGAGGTAATATGCTGTGACAGAGATGCGTCCAGGCTGCCATGCAAGTGAAGAGGAGACGATGTAAACCCCACAAGATGGAAAAACAACCAACTGGGGAAATAAACTTACAAACAAATCAGTAAACCCGCCATTTCCTGTGGCAGGTACTGCCATGGAGAAGACTGCAAGGCACAGTGGAGGGAAGGCCGCGCGGGAAAGGTAATGCCTAAGTCTTGAAGAGCTGTAAACATTTGCCTGTCAGATGACGGAGAGAGGACGCCTGAGGCAGAAGGAGAATGGCAAACGCCACCGCCATCGGGGCCCTAAGACAGCCCGGCAGGTGCGGGAAAAGGCAGTCAGGCTGGAGGGAAGGACCTGGAAGGACCAGCCGGAGGCTGCTGCAGCGCCCAAGCTAGAAATGAGGAGAACTAACACAGAGACAGCAGCAAGGGGAACAGATTTATTACAAATTTAGAAAATAGAAACAGTAAGGCCGGGCCTGGTGGCTCATGCCTGTAATCCCAGCACGTTGGGAGGCCAAGGTCGGCAGATCAACTGAGGTCAGGAATTCGAGACCACCCTGACCAACATGGTTAAACCCCGTCTCTACTAAAAATACAAAAAATTAGCTGGGTGTGGTGGCCCGTGCCTGTAATCCTAGCTATTTGGGAGGCTAAGGCATGAGAATTGCTTGAACCTGGGAGGCTGCAGTGAGCCAAGATCGCGCCACTGCACTCCAGCCCAGGCAACACGAGTGAGACTGTCTCGGAACAAGAAAAAAGAAAAGAAAAGAAAAGAACAGAAAAGAGGAGAGAAAAGAAGAGAAACAGTAAAAGAATTTTTTTAAAAAGATGAATTCACAGTTGTTAACACGATTGGACCAGTTGCCACATCAAAGGGAGTGCTATTCACTGCACAGACATCTTTGTTGTTTTGGAAAACATTATTATATGTTGTTTCATTTCAAAGATGGAAAATGTGTGTGTTTCCTACAGCTTTGGCAGATGGTAGTAAAGTGTCTTGTGACTAAATTTGTATGTTTTGACAATGTTTTGATGGAATTAAGTATCTTGTTCAAATGGAGTCCATGTCTGTTATAGTAATTAAGAAATATTATACTTATTTTAAAACTTTTTTTTTTTTTTTTTTTTTTTGAGGCGGAGCGTGATCTCAGCTCACTGCAAGCTCCAACCTCCTTGGATTACGCCATTCTCCTGCCTCAGCCCTCCCGAGTAGCTGGACGTACACTGCCCGCCACCTCCGTCTGGCTAGTTTTGTTGCTATTTTAGTTAGAGACGAGGTCTTCCAGTGTTTAGCCAGAGGTCTTCGATCTCTGACCTCGTGATGTCCGCCCATCTCGCGGCCTCCCAAAAGTTGCTGGGATTACAGGCCTTACAGGCTTGAGCCACCGTGCCCGGCCCTATTTTAAAACTTTTAACTTCTCCTGTAATCCCAGCACTTTGGGAGGTCGAATCAGGTGGATCACTTGAGATCAGGAGTTTGAGACCAGCCTGGCCAACATAGTGAAACTCCGTCTCTAATAAAATACAAACATTAGCCAGGCATGGTAGCATGCACCTGTAATCCCAACTACTCGGGAGACACCTTTTTCTGATTCTCATAAAGGCAGTGGTCACCCAGGCTGCCTGGATGTGGAGCAGCCTGGCATCACAGTACTTTCTGGTAGCCTTTATGGAGAGAGGGTTGAGAGGCTGGTGTTTCACTAGAGATGAGCACATCCGTGTGGGGATGCTGGGCCTGAGGCTTCTAGAGACAGAGCAAGCAGGGGCATCGAAAGCTCTTGAATGATTCCTGTTTCCCAAGGATTCTTCATGCCCATCCTCCCACTGAAAACAACTAAAATAAAGAGGATAAAACATTTTAAATCTTGTCGACACCATCCAAGGGCCAATGAGATGATAAAGAATGACTTTCTTCCAGCCTGTACTCTTGCTGGGGCGCAGGCACCCTGTGCCCAGCTGCAGCCTTCATCCCCACTCTGTACCTACATTCAACACAGCTCCCCTGGGCTTTGCTTACAAGGTTTCTTTTTTCTTTTCTTGTTTGTTTTTGGTTTGGTGGGGGTGGGGGTGTCGCTATTGCTGGTGGTGGTGGTGGTGGTTTATTGCCAAGTGAGACAAAGTGCCCTCTTTTTATTGCAACGGTGACTTTTCTTCACCTTCTTAGCTGGCAGCAAAGGCCTAAAAGAGTCAAGTTGCTTCTAGAAGATTCTAGAGAGATATAGGCAGGCACAAGAGGCCCACAGACAATAATCAGGAGTGGAAATAGAAAGCTCTTAAACTCTAAGTGATTGATAGTGGTAGCAAACAGCTTTGTGAAGGTAAAAACTATGAGTCAATGGTAGTTAAAAGCTGGTGAGAGACCTGATTTTGAAATGAAAAAATCCACCAAAAGAGAAGGATCACCCAAACAGAGAGGGAGGGGCAATTCCTATAAAATTCCACGGCAGCTTCATATGCTCCCAGGGTTTTCCCAGCACCTCACTACTGGTTCTTCTTCCTGGGATTTTCCCAAATTCTCCATATTTGTTCACCTATAAAAAGTGAGGGCCAGGTGCAGTGGCTCACCCCTGTAATCCCAGCGTTTTGGAAAGCCAAGGTGGGTGGATCACTTGATGTCAGTAGTTCAAGACCAGCCTCTTCAACATGGTGAAACCCTGTCTCCACTAAAAGTACAAAATTAGCCAGGCATGATGGAGCACTCCTGTAGTCCCAGGTACTCGGGTAGCTGAGGCAGGAGAATCGCTTGAACCCAGGAGATGGAGGTTGCAGTGAGCCAAGATCACACCACTATACTCCAGCCTGGGCAACAGAGTGAGACTCTGTCTCAAAAAAAAAAAAAATTTAAGTGAGGACAGCTGGATGTGTCAGCTCACACCTATAATCCCAACACTTTTGGAGGCCGAGAAGGGAAGATCCTCTGAGGCCAGGATTTCAAGACCAGACTGGGAAACAAAAAGACACTCCATCTTTACAAAAAAGATTTTTTAATTAGCTGAGCTTGGTGGTGCGCACCTGTGGTCCCAGCTACCTGGGAGGCTGAGGTGGGAGGATCACTTGAACCCAGGAGGTACAGGCTGTAGTGAGCTATGATTGCACCACTGTACTCCAGCCTGGGTAAAAGAGCAAGACCTTGTCTCAAAAAATATATACAAAAATACAAAATAAAATAAAATTTTTAAAAAGTGAGAGTTTCTGGAATGATTTGAGCTCCACTCCAAATTGTTCCTCTGTAATATTTGATTGAGATGCATTTCCACAGCATTGTACCAAACAAAAGCTTTCTGAAGGTGGGGGCTATATTTGTCTTGCTTATGACTCTATTCCAGCACCAAAACAGGGCCTGGCACACCAGAGATGGAAGAATGAGCGAGTGAGGAATGAGAAAAACCACCACTCCTTTATTCCAGGGAGTGGATGGAACAGGTGTGGCCACAGCCCTTACCCCCACCCCTCCCCACCCACTCAGGCCCAGAGGGAAGCCTCAATCCTCATGGCTTAAGCCCCTCTTCTGATGTGGACACCCACCCAGTCCTGAGCCAGCTCCTAACACTGAGGACACAGCGAGCAGAGGCAAAGTCCCCCAGTCTCTGACTTTGCCGTCCCCCGGGCCTGGCACTAAACCAGCCTGCAAGTGCTCCAGACCCAGGCTGGCCCCACCCCGGAGCTGCAGACACCCCGGGGACACAAACCCTCCCCCAGAGCCACAGCTTCCTGGGCTCTGGTCACATGCCCACAGTTCCACCCATGTGGCCTTCCTGCAGCTGTGCCAGGGCCCCTGACACCTTGCCGTGGCCGCTGGGCTCTCTGGGGACTCATTCTGCAGGCAGAGAAATGGACACCTGGCTTTCCACTTCAGCCTCTGGAGCTTACTGTTTCTCCTCGTAGGCCTTCTGGTCAGCCTAGTTCCCTGGTCCTATAGCGGCAAATGACACAAGGCCTGTGAGGCTGCAGCTGACTGTGGCAGAGATTGTCACACAGAGGCTTCCAGGAACATTCCAGGTGGAGGTCAGAGACCCCGGCCAGCATGTCCTAACTGCAGGGAGTGGCACTGTGCTCAGAAGGACTTGGTGACCCAGGTAAAGTTCTCGTTCAGCATGTAGCCCTGGCCTCCCGCAGATCCTCAGGCATCTGGCCGCTAACCCAATAGAATGGAGGCTTCAGCCGGAACCTGGGACAGAGGAAACTGTCACCCATAGTCCCCATTCATGCAGGGTAATTAATCAGCTGGCATCAGCCGACAGAGACATTCAAGAGAGTTCTATAACCTCGAAAGGAGCGTCAGGGCCAAGAAGTCTGGGGAGCAGCAGAGCCTGAGATAAGGCAGCATCCTACCTGCATCTGAATTCCTACCTGCATCTGAATCCCAGCCTTGTCAATCACGCCCTGTGTGAACTTGCACAAGCTCCTGAGCTGTGCTGCCTCCCAGTTTTGTCATTTGTGTGATGGGGATACAATTGTTAGCTCATTGCATTGGAGGGGGACTGGAGGACCCAATGTCTGTCAAGCACTAAAGTACTGCCCAGGGTCCCCCATGTGGTGGTGGGTGCCACAGCGTCTGTCTCCGGGTAGGGGCCTGCCGGAAGCGGGACTGGGGAATGATAGCCAGTGCAGCCGGCTATGAGCAGGGAGGCTGAAGGGCAGAGTCAAGGCTGACTCCACACATTGGGCTGTGCCCCGTGGGGTGAGTGCGGATCTGGAGGAAGAGGCCTAAGAGAGAAGAGGCCACCTGAACCATGAGACCATGAGACCCCAAAGGGCGCCCCTTGCCTCTGGCCAGGGAAACAGAGCCCTTGGCTCCAGGCTTGGGGACAAAGGCCTGTTCCTTGGCTCACTCTCCCAGGCTCCTTCTCCTCTGAGAGCCTAACCAGGGTCCCTCTGGAGTCTCAGGTTCCTGCTGCAACAGCCCAGATAGATTCTGCTCTGCCTCTGAATTCCATTGTCACTCCACACAAACCACACAGGAAATTCTAGCCCTTTCTCAGCTGAGGCCCCTTCAGGAGCTCTGCTTTCTCCATGACAGCCCTCACATTCGCTGGGCACAGGTGGTGGTGGTATTGTTGTTCTCATTGTGACCCCCTGGTGTTTTCTCTTGAACATAATTTCTGCAGGGACCAGAGAAGGGCAGAAGTCATGAGACACTGAGAGTGGCCCTGGGGTTGCTACCAGTCTTCCTTTTAGCACCCTCCTAAAGATGTTGAAGGAGGCGGGTGGTGGGGTCACCTGACTCCTTCACGGGGAGCATCCTCACATCCATCTCTTTCACACATTGGGGTTTCACAGACGTGCTTATTTGCAAAACAGGGCACTGTTACAAAAATCACCAGATGAAAATCATCAATCTACAAACTCCTTTTTATGTGTTTTAATTATGTACCATGTAAAATTATAACCAATCCCTTAATTGAAAATTTAGGTTGTTTGGGGTTTTATAATTAAAATCACATGCTTATGGCATATATTTGTGTATACTGTTAATTATTTCCTTACAATAAATTATTAGAAGTGGACATATAATTTCTACAAGTGTAGGTATAAAATCCTGGCAGTAGAATTCCTAAAAATGGAAAGCACATGTACATCTAAAGGCTGCTAAATTGCCAAAATACCCTCCCCAAACCTTATCCGTTGCTCTTCCACTGGCAGTGACGCCGGGTAGAACCTCTGACTGGCAAATGAACATTTGTGTCTTGTGGTTTTAAATTACTGTTCTTTACTAATTAAATGAAACTATTTCTTCATATAGTTATTACCATTTGCATATCTTGTTTTGTGAATTTTTTTATGTGCTTTGAGCATTTTTTTTTTACTAGGATGTCATCTTTTTCTCATTGATTTATAATACCACTTATATATGCTTTATTAGAAAGAATGCTGGATTATAATTTGATGTATAAAGATGGTCTGGCTGGCATTACAGATTAGTAGAAAGTAAAGGATGAAATATTCAATAAACAATGACAGGACAATTAATTATTTATATGAAAAAATAAAATTACATATATCGTTTTTTAAATTATAAGTTTTATAATTATAAATTACAAAAAATAAGAACACTCTGTCGCTCAGGCTGGAGTGCAGTGGTGTGGTCTCGGCTCACTGCAACCTCCACCTCCCAGGTTCAAGTGATTCTCGAGTAACTGGTAGGTACGCCCCTAGGGAATACATAGCTGGTGCCAAAATAGTGACATACAGCAAACAACCACAAAAATCGACATGGCACAGATACAGCAATAAACACATTTCTCAGTCATCTGTGGGTCCACTGGCTTCATCTTGTTGATCTCTAGGTCAGCTGGAGTGGCTTTGTCCCACATGTCTTCATTTCAGGTACCAAGTAGAAGGAACCGAAGCCACCCAGGGAAAGCTCCCAGGCAAGGGCAGAAGCCCAGGAGGCCAGCAGAAGCCTTCAGGGTCTTACAAGAGGTGGACTGAGACTGGGAACCCTCTCACTTTGCCCCATTCCAGTGGCCAAAGCAAGTCACAAGACCAAACCCAAATTCAATGGGCAGGGAAATACAGTCCACCCAAGATGAACAATGGCATGGGTATGAATGGAGGACAGGAAAGAATTGGAGTCAATCCTTCAATCCCTCACAGTATGGAGGGCAAGTCCTGGTGACAAGCAGCAAGGGGTACCCAGGAAGGCAGGGCCTGGTTGTCCCCACCAATACCCCAGATACCCACCTCAGCCCAAAGAACAGCTCAGAGCCATGCTTTCTAGGCCATGAAAGGAGAGGGACCCTTTCCCAGAGCAGACAGCAGAATAGAGACTGGGAGGAAGTTCCAGGAGGAACATGGGAAACCTCACAAGCCTCGTGCAGTTTAGTTTCTGATAACCACTTCTCTTTCTTGGTTTCATGTTCCCCTTCCTTCCTGAAGTTACTAGAAAGTCTAAATATTTCCTTACCTTTAATTTTTTCTTTAATTTTTCTTTACCTTTTTTTTTAAGTTGCCATCTAAACTACCCTTGAAATGCTCTATTCTGTGCCAGTTGTCCATTTCAAGATGGAGTCACTTGTGTCAAACCCAAACAAAGTAGTCAGGAGCCTAAGAAAGGAGGGTCCTCATCCACCTGCGCCTACAATAAGAACGATTACATCCAAACACAGTGGCTCACACCTATGGTCCCAGCTACTTGCGAGGCTGAGGCGGTAGGATCACTTGAGCCCAGGAGTTGAGCCCAAGCTGCAGTAAACTATGATCATGTCGCTGCACTCCAGCCTGGGCGACAAGGCAAGACCCTATTTCTAAAAAGAAAACAAAAGAAAAAAAAAATATTACAAAGACTCTCTGAAGGCTGTGATGTACATATGCCTGTAATAAGGACTTTTTCCAAGGGTTTTCCAAACTGCAACCTGCCACAGGAGTCACTGGACGGCCAGCCTGGTGTTGGAGCACTCTCGCCTCACTTGCTGTCTCCACTAAAAAAGTGACCTCAACTCCTGTGCCCCAGTAACCAATGTTCTCTTTGTTCAAAAACAACTCAACAACTCCTGTGCACTCCTCCTTTTGCCTTTATTTTTTTGAGACCGAGTTTTGCTCTTGTTGACCAGGCTAGAATGCAATGGTGTGATCTGGGCTCACTGCAACCTCCGCCTCCCAAGTTCAAGTGACTCTCCTGCCTCAGCCTCCCAAGTAGCTGGGATTACAGGCATGCGCCATCATGCCCGGATAATTTTGTATTTTCAGTAGAGATGGGGTTTCACCATGTTTGTCAGCCTGGTCTCGAACTCCTGACCTCAAGTAATCCACCCGGGTCGGCCTCACAAAGTGCTGGGATTACAGGCCTGAGTCACTGCGCCCAGTCTTCCTTGTGTCCTTAAAAGCTTCCCCTTGCCTCAGCCTCCTGGATGCGCCCATGGCTGCCATGGCACGGGCACTCCGCATCACAATCACGCTGCTCATTTCCAAACAAACTCATCATCTTTGGAGAATCGCTTCCGTTCATTATTTAGGTTGACAATTCTTCAAACAAACAAAAATCTATGACTTCAGTGACAAAGAGGGAAGCTAGGGGGTCAGGAGGAAGGTGTGTTACAAAGAGTGTGTCTGACTGTGGTTAGTTGGGGTGGGACCCTTCAGCCTCGTGAGTAGGAGCAGCAGACCTGGGGGCAGGGGAGTCTCCTTCCTAGGTCATATTGCCTAGGCCCACATGATATCTACCTGAGGCGTATGCATAAAGAAAAGGTCCTTAACATCTTATTTTTCTCCAGAACAACCTACAGTTCTAGGGACAGACACATCATCCTCCTAAGCTCTATCCCACCCTGGAAAATTGTAACAAAAAGGTGACTGTCTCCTTGGGGTACTGTCTGCAGCCTTAGCTAGGGGCCATCCTAGTTATCTCAGTTACTCATCCAATTTGTGATCAGCCCTAAGTTCTGGCTCACTCTAGCTTTCTCCTTCGACTTCCTCATCTCTCACATGGAAGTGACTACCCCGACCTACCAGGCTGGTGTGGGAACTGAACAATGTGGCAGAGAGTCCAGCTGAGCACCCTACCGCTCCACGAGGACCACTGAAAGGCCACTCCTCTTCGGCCTGCAGTGAGAGAGATTTAAAGTGGAAACAGATCTAAGCTCACAGAGTCAGGAAGAAGGTAGAATGCTGAATGCACGTCTTCCTCCAATCCCAAATGCTAGAACTGTGTTCCTATTGAAGTTTTGTAATGGACTTTTTAGAATCAGAAAAATGATTAAGAAACGAGCTGAGATATGCAGGTGCCTTGAGCAAATACGATTTTGTATAGCAGACACTTCCTGATATCTCGTGTCCTGAGATCCTCAAAGTGAGAGATAAGAAAGCTGTGGCCACAGCGGAGACTTGAAAGGGTAACCAGAGATCAACTCCTCCACAGGCAGGTGTCTGCACAGAAGACTCACAGGGGCAACTGATGAAGATCTGTCTACAGCCTGGTCCACAATAAACATCAGGGGTTGGATGGGGCTGAGGCACTCAACAGGGTGGCTGGAACCTCTCCCTGTAACTATCCAGAAACTTGTGGCCCAGGGTTGAGCACAAATAAGTGGGCACAGAAAGATGTTTCACAACATGAGCTACAGACAGGCAGCCACCTGGCCATCTTCCAGCCACCCGAGGTTTGCAGATGCCCTTGATGCCACCCCCCATCCCTCCCAAGCACTCTCCTCTACATGCACACAGACGCTTAACAAGAGCACCTATGACTCTCCACCAACCAGAGCACCAGGGACACAATGCCCCTGCGAGATGCTGCAACCAAGGCCACATGGAAAGAACACCCCTGTGTTCTTGCTCCGTGGTTGGCATCTGAGATGCACATGCCAGGGTTTCCCAGCAGGATCAAGCTCCAGTGGCCCAAAGTGGAAATGAGTTTCCAGTCATCCTCCAGTGGCCTCCTCTCTTTCTCACTTTCCCACTCCCCCACCGGATTTCTCAGGATCCACTCTCAAATAAACTACTTGCCCTTGAATCCTTAATTCAGAGGGAATCAAAACAAGGACAACCAATCAGAGGCAAATATTAACCATAATGATGTCTATTACCCAGATAGAACTGAAATCAACTCAGAAGAGCAGGAATGTGTGAAATCTTCTCCCTTTCCCTTCTCTGCTGAGTAATTGACTCTCATGTCCTAGAGCCTTCTCTACCCCTCTATGAGCGCGTGTATTCAAAACTGAATGTCCAAGTTCAAACCCAACTCCCCACAACCCAACACTCCCAAGTCACCTAGGGAAATTTGCTTCGCCTCTTCGAGTCTCCATTTCTCCAATGTTAAGACAGGAGAGTCTCAGTGCACAGCAACCAACCCACTCCTACTAGGCCCCCACCCACATCACATCTTATTGGGAGATTTCACCCATTGAGTTCAAGTTCATAGCTGGAGAATATGGAAACTGTACACTCACCATGGAAGATATCACCAAGAAGTCTTTCTCTTTCCTGCCTTCTGCTGTCGTCACCTGCCCCTCCCACCAGACTATGTTTCTCTGTGACACCCTGTAGTTTGGCCACAGCCAAGCAGATCTGAAGACCATTGCCTCCAGGACTTGACATGAAGATTCTAAGTTCTCCAGGTGGGAGGAGGAGGGGGATTTACTTATGCTTTGTAAATGTTCTAGGACTTGCGTGTCCTGTTGAACTTCAAGATCTTTGGAAAAGGGAGTCATAAGAAAGACAAAA
Source organism: Rhinopithecus bieti (assembly GCF_001698545.2). Classification (NCBI taxonomy): domain Eukaryota; kingdom Metazoa; phylum Chordata; class Mammalia; order Primates; family Cercopithecidae; genus Rhinopithecus; species Rhinopithecus bieti. The sequence goes on along the minus strand of NW_016808927.1, from coordinate 423,795 downwards.
TTCTCATAGTCCAGCTTCACAGGCACAGAAAGGCCTCAGCACCACCATGGAGCAAGCCCAGATACAGGGCTGAAGCGGGAGCTGGAGTCTCCCCAGCACCCAAGCAAAGCCCCTCTTCCCCACAGCACAAGGTTCCAACAGCCCCTCCCTCTCACTGCCTCTCCCCCTTCAAGTCTTCCAAGTATGCACTCCAGACTGGTACTGGTATTGAGTGTGGGCCGACGAAGGGAGAGTGGGGTGACAGAGTTGGTCTGTCTCTTTTCGATAACTGCCAAGAGGACTGTTCTCCCTAGAACGTGAGGTACTTGACTGTCCTCGACTTTGAATAGAATATTCAAAGTGGGAATAGAAGCTTTCCCACTCAAAAGCTAATTACACCTAAGAAAGAAAATCAACAGTATTTTTTTATAAGCACTATACAGAATAGTTGCCTACTTTTCTTCTTTTCCTTATAGCCTTGTGAAGCTGTTTTGGAATCCATGTCATTTAAAAAAATATTTATGACCCGCATAGTGGCTCACGCCTGTAATTCCAACTCTTTGGGAGGCCAAGGTGGGAAAATTGTTTGAACTCCGGAGTTCCAGACCAGCCTGGGCATAATAGCAAGACCCCATCTCTACAAAAAATAAAAAATCTCGCTGGGTGTAGTGGTGCACGCCTGTAGTCCCAGATACTCGGGAGGCTGAGGTGGGAGGATCACTTGAGCTGAGGAGGTTGAGGTTGCAGTGAGCTATGTTTGCACCATTGCACTCCAGTCTGGGCAACAGAGTAAGATCCCCATCTCAAAAAAAAAAAATGTATCTCAAGACTTGTTCATGTCAAGAAAATTTTAGAGTAGCCCAATCCCCTGAGGAAATTGGGACCAAGGGACAAAGGGTCATATCTCCTAAACTGTTGCCAATGGGCAGAGCAATGGCACAGCCAGGAGTGTCTGGGGAAACTGCACTGTCCTGAGCTCCCTCCCAAGTCATCTGTGTCTGGATTCTCTGCTTATGCCCCGCAAATAACTCGTCCAAGTAGGACATTCGAACAAGCACCCCAGACACAGAATGTGATTGGCACCACAGCTCAACGCATGACCTGGCTTTTTCTCTTCATCTTCACCCTTGTATGTCTAAAGAGAAACGTTTGGGGGGGAGGAAATGGCATTTGAGTTCATTAATTCAAAACACTGGTGGTGAGATGATTTATTCCAGGAACTTCAGGTCTGGATTTCATAATAAACTCAGGGGCTCAACAGAAGAAAGTGACCGTCTTGTGAGTGCACTGAGCTCTGTCTCCAGAACAGAACCCCAAGGAGTCGGACACAAGAGCAGCAAAGTGCAGGCTGCCCACTGCGCCTGCGCCAAGGGGAAGGCACGGTCTCTGCAGGCACCTGCCTCTGACCCCAGCAGCCGCACGTTGCTGCCAGCACCTGGGGACTGCTGCCTCAGATGGAGAAGCTGGAACTCAGATCCTAGACTTTTCCCCTGGGGGAATGCGATGATGGTTTCTAAACTTCACAGGCGCAGGCACGGTTCAAACGCCTGCTTTGCCCTTCCTAACTGCCTGAACTTAAGCAAGTGACCTCCTCCCCCAAGTGCTTCAGTTTCCTAATCTGTAGAAGGAAGACCATAATGATAATGGTCTTGTGGAGTAGGGTGAGGATTAAATAATCTCTCTCCAGTGGGGACTGTTTATTATATCATACCCCATGCACCCCAGGGACAGAAAATGGGGTTGGGGACAGGGCGTGGTGGTGCACACCTGTGGTCCCAGCTGCTCTGGAGACTGAGGCAAGAGAATCGCTTGAGTCCAGGAGGTCGAGGCTGCAGTGAGCCGTGATTGCACCACTGCATTCCAGCCTGGGTGACCAAGGGAGACCCTGTCTCCAAAAAAATAATTCGGTTAGAGTTAGTATCTCCCCTTGCTCCTCACTACGGCTTTCAAGCCATACCTCTTTTGAGAACTAGTCAGCCTCTTCGAGTGTTAGCTGCTGGTCACTTCCCTTCGTGCTTCGGGGTATGGGCGTCCAGCTCAGTCCCCTCCTCCGTCCCCAGGCTTTGCCCCAAGACATGTCGGGTGTATTTGTTCCCCATTGCTGCATAATAAACCACCACAAACAGTGGCTTCAACAACACAGATTTACTCTCTTAGCGTTCTGGAAGTCTGGAGTCTGAAATGAACCTACAGGGCTAAAATCAAGGTGTCCACAGGGCAGGTTCCTTCTGGAGGCTGCAAGGGAGAATCTCACTGTTCCTTGTCCCCTTCAGCGTGAGACAGAGAGAGAAAGAGGGAGAGGAGGGGGGTTGGTGAGGTACAAGGTGCCACACACTTTTAAATGACCAGATCTCATGTGAACTCAGAGTGAGAGCTCACTCATCACCAAGAGGATGGCCCAAGCCATTCATGAGGGATCTGTCCCTATAGCCCAAACACCTCCCACCAGGCACCTCCAACACTGCGGATTACATTTCATTCAACACGAGATTTGGGCAGGGACAAACATCCAAACTACATCAAATATTAAGGTCCCCAAACCTTCACTTTAGACTCAGCTGCTTTCCTTCAGCTTCTAGGGCAGCCTGCAGAGGGCAAGTGCGTTTACTCTGAGAGCAACTGGGTAAGAACGCTGCCTTCTCTGACTACACTGAGCACCAGCCCCCCATTCACCAGGCATCCCACCCTCTGCCTCCCAACAACTGCTTTATGTAGGCCCAGGGGCTGGGCCTGGCTATTCCACACCACATTGGGAGTCCTTCCCATCTTTAAGGATTTTCTGAAAGGTCAAGCCTGGCTGCACTGGGGAAGGGAAGGCAGAAGCCACAGCCCCTCCTAGCCGGCAGCCTGGGCAGCAACTGGAGGAGGTGGAGCACTTTCCTCTCTCTGTGGAGCTGAGGAATGTGCAGAAAATGGGCCTGGGGGTCCTTTCCAGGTTGCTCAAGAAGGGGTCTAGGGATGTATCTGAGAGGACAAGGGCTTGGGTAGGCACCCAGGCCAGGACTCCAAAGGCCCAGTGCCCTGGCCCTGAGAGCTTGCCTGCCAGTGATTTCTACCTTGGCTGGAATGGACTTTGCCGTTCCCTCTGTAGACACTTCCCTGGGCAGGTGCGGCCATCTGGTCTACTCCACAGGAGGTGGGAGTGACAGCAGCAAATAAAGAAGACAGGAGGAAGGCAGCCAAGGGGTGCGTGAGTGAACACAAACAGCAGGAGGGCACTTTGCCCAGTGTGGCTTCTGAGTCATGCCTCTGAAAGTCCCTGCGTGTGCACACAGCTGTGCGCAGTGCCTATGTTTCTGTGCATGTGTCTGTGGAGAGTGTGGTTGGGGTCAGAGGGGGTACCTGTGAATTCCTTAGAGAATCCTGGAGGGTGGGACTCTATGGGACCTGCAAGCAAGTCCAGTGAGTTCCAAATGTTTTCTGCAGGTTCTGGTGGGCGCCCCCGGACACCTAAGGGGCGGGCCCAGGTGAGAAGGTTGCTGGGGAGAGGGAGACCCATCCCATGCTGCAGCTGAAACGCTCCTGGGGTGATCCATGGGTCTTCCCGGTGACATTTTGAAAAAGTAAGATTTTACTTTCATTAAAAAAAAACTTTGAAAGTAGTGACTTCCCATCCAACCTCCTCATTCTTCAGTGAAGAAACTGTAACCCCCAGGAAGGAAGTGACTTCCCCAAGTTCATGAAGGAACCAGCTGGGGGAGAGTCTCAGGCCTCCTGACTCCAAAGTGGGTGCCGTCCGCAGTTTATCTTTCATCTCTCGGCCTGCAGGGCTGTGGAGGTACAGGTGGCTGGAGGGTCCACTCTGCCCAGCCTCACCCTGGTGAGGATCAAGTGTCCTGGTTCTGAGGAACACAAGGCAAGGCCTCCCACTTCTAAAGTCTCTTCTTGTTTCCTGACCTGCCACACTGGTCAGGTCTCTGGTGAAAGGCGTTCAAGGGCCTGTCAGCACCCTCATGTGACCTGGGAGCCCCAATACGCATGGAGCTGTTGACACCACTTACCACTGCTTGACCTGGAGAAGTTCTCATTAGCCCTACAGGGACATGGGACAGCGGGATACATAAGTTGTGGTGGATGGAGGATGGAAGATCGGCCCCATAAGCATCAAGAGCGTGCAGCTGCAGCGTCAGGGCACCTGACAGGCAGCCAAGTGGTGAGAGCTGGGAGCCCTGCTGGACACTGACGCAGCCCATGCTGCAGGGCTGAGAGCCCTTCCTGCCTCAGGTGTGGCCTCCCACTAGGAGGATTTGCCCAGCGAAGGGCAGAGTGGGCCCACACACCTGGCAGGAAGGGCAGAGAGACACCGTGGTTGGGAAAGGCAGAGGGTGCAGCCCCCAGGGAACAAATCAGCAACGTGAGGAGTCACCAAAGATGCCGAGTACTTTAGGCAGACACTGCAAAGTCAAGGATCAGTGTGAGCCATACGCACACACACATTGCCACTATAACAGCTCCTCCCCCCACCACCACCACGTTCTCCCTGACGGGGCAGGAGGAGGCCCCAGCGCACAACTATTTCAGAGACACCTGTGCCTGTGCTTAAGCCCCAGCTGCTTTAGAATGAGACACAGCGGACAATGACTGCATAATTCCCCCCTCCCCCACCCAC
>NW_016808927.1:410162-417397 GCF_001698545.2 Rhinopithecus bieti | reverse complement strand
AAAGAAAGAAAGAGAGGCATAAGGAACCCCCAGTTACCTCTCATCCAGCTTCTAAATTATCAAGGCATGGTCAATCTTGTCTCATCTGCCCCTCACCCACGCTTTTCCAGAAAGAAGACCCAGAGGATTCCACGCCTGCCTGGAAACCATGACCAGTCTCCATTGGAAGTTGACGTTAATGCTACATGTCTTCATACAACCTCTAGCCATTTCTAGTGTCCCTCAGAATTTTTCCAAATTCAGGCAAACACAGAAATTACTTTCAAAAATTCAGCAGAGCAGTCACTTAGCCTTAATCAGAGGATTTTGTTACAGATGGGCATCAGCATCTGAAATGCCGGCATGAGCTGGGCATTCCCCACCTGCACCCCCAATTTAGTATCCAAGCAACTGAGAGATCAGGTGAAGATAACAGTCATTTTAAAGAGCTGGAATTCTCAAAAAATATTTATATCATTTTTCCTTTTAAAAGCATTTAGTTCAAAACAACAGCAAAGACCATCAAAGCATCCCCATTTAGAACTGTCATTCTGGAGAGTCAAACGCTGGCACATGTCAAACTGTGAAAAGACATGGGAGAATTTTAAATGCATATTATGAAGTGAAAGGAGCCAGTCCAAATAGGCTACATACCATATGACTCCAACTCTGGAACATTCTGGAAAAGGCAAAACCATGGAGACAGTAAAAACATCAGTGGTTCCCAGGGGTTTTGGTAGAGGGAGGGATAAATAGGTGGAACACGGAGGAGTTTTAGGGCAGTGGAAAGACTGTACAGTGGATACGTGTCATTATACATTTGTCCAAGCCCATAGAATACACAACACCGAGAGTGAGCCCTAATGGAAACTATGAACTTAGGGTGATAACGATGTGTCAATGAAGATTCATCAATTGTATGAAGTGTACCACTCTGATAGTGGGGGAAACGATGCTTGTGGGGACACAGAGTATATAAGAAATTGCTACACTTTCTACTCAAGTTTGCTGTGAACCTAAAACTGCTCTAAAAAATAAGTCTATTTTTTAACAACAGTTGGTTCATACTCAACTATCCAACGGACAGCAAAGAGGTGTTTGATGCAATTCTATTTATTCAGTATTATTTGGAAAATCTTTCGTGTTTTCTAGTGAATATAGAAAAGTAGGTTGTCCCCTGACTGGGGCAGTGAAGAAGAAAAGAAAAAAGAAGAATAAAAGAAAAGTGGATTCATCCTCCCATCAATTCAACCACAAAAAGTTATTTGGATCAATTATCTCATTAATTTGCCTTTCCCAATCTTTCTTTTTTGAAAAGAGACAGGGTCTCACTCTGTTACCCAAGCTGGAGTGCAGTGAAGTAATCATAGCTCACTGCAGCCTCGAACTTCTGAACTCAAGCAATCCTCTCATCTCAGCCTCCCAAGTAGCTGGGACTACAAGCACGCACCACCACACCCAGCTAATGCTTTTCTCAATCTTGAAGGGACTATTTTGAAATCACCCCACATATAAATTAAGCAAGCAGTGCTCTTAGCCCCTCCCCCTTCTCAGCCGTCGTGATCTCTTGGGCCAAAGGAAATAGCCCAAAACCAAAACTTCATTTCAACCAAAAACATTTCCTCTCCTCCCTGCAACACATTTGCTTTCTTAGGAGTATTAGGAGAGAAATTTTCAAAAGGAACAAAAAGATCGTATACAAACATATATTAACTTGTCATGGGAAAATTCTAGCACATGATGATAGTAGAGCAAAGTGTAATGAACTTTCCCTATCACCCCCCGTTGAAATTATCGACACAAGAGTCAGTGCTGTTTCACCTCTACCCCACCCTCACCCACACCCCAGATGATTCTGAAGCAAATCTCAGAGAGCATTTCATTCAGTACGTATCTCTGAAGGATACGGGTCCTCGTATTTACATAAGTACAGCATAATTATAACTAAGAAAAATTAATAATCCTGGCCAGGTGCAGTGGCTCAAACCTGTAATCCCCGCACTTTGGGAGGCCGAGGTGGGCGGATCACCTGACCTCAGGAGTTCAAGAACAGCCTGGCCAACCTGGTGAAACCCCGTCTCCACTAAAAATACAAAAATTAGCTGAGCATAGTGGTGGGCACCTGTAACAGCAACTACTGGGGAGGGCCGAGGCAGGAGAATCGCTTGAACCCAGGAGGTGGAGGTTGCAGTGAGCAGAGATCACGCCATTGCACTCCAGCCTGGGTGACAGAGTGAGTCTCTGTCTCAAAAAAATAAAATAAAATAAAATAACACATCCCATTGGCGTTCAAATTTCCCCAGTAAACATCTACATTTGAAACATGTACTTGCAGATGAAAGCAACCAGGGCTTTTCAGCTGGCATCTTCGGCTTCCCGCTGCCTCTCCACGGGGCCTCTCTCCTCCTGCAGTCGACTGAGAGTTGGTGCCTTACCTGATTGATGCATACCCTGTTCGGTATTGTAGGTCTAAGTGAGCAAGCTTCCACTGCTGGCGTTTGGGCTAATTCTCGTTAGAAAGTTACCCTACGTTTTCTTCTTATTTCCTCTTTAAACCAGAAAAGAAACACATTTCTTTTTATTTTTTTATTTTTTTATTTTTTTATTTTTGAGAATGAGTCTTGCAGTGTTGCGCAGGCTGGAGTGCAGTGGCGCGATTTCGGTTTACTAAAACCTCCACCTCCTGGGTTCAAGCAATTCTCCTGCCTCAGCCTCCTGAGTAGCTGGGTAGCTGGGATTACAGGCGCCCGCCACCACGCCTGGTTCATTTTTTGTATTTTAATAGAGACGGGGTTTCTCCATTTTGGTCAGGCTGGTCTCGAACTCCCGATCTCAGGTAATGCGCCCGCTTCGGCCTCCCAAAATTCTGGGATCACAGGCGTGAGCCACCGCTCCTGGCCCGAGAAACGCCATTTCTGACTGCATTCCTTCCACGTTCTTGTGTCCTCTACCTCAGCTGTCAACCTTCCTTTCATCTCTAACAGGACCATTTATTTTTATGACTCTGCTTTTCGGACTCACTTCTTTAGGGCAGTCCGAAAAGCTCATGGTTCTAGACATTAATTCATTCGACAAATATTAACTGGACGCCTACGTGGTCCCTGACTTGCATTCTAACATCAATGCAGCCCCTGAGGGCACTGGAGAAACAGCCCTGGCTGCGGGTATCTCAAGGTCAGATCTCAAAATGTGCACTAGAGGGCGCCACTCTCCTCCTGGCACCTGTGAAAGTGGTGCAGCCGCGCACCTCTGGTAACAGGAAGCCGTTAGGTCCTCTCTATCTACCCGCGCGGTGCAACAAATGAAGAATCTCACACAATCCGCACTTTTAAAATGAAATAAATTCCATCACTGGAAGCACAAACAAAGAGGGAGAGACAAACATGGCATAATGGCCCCAAACAGGTCCATTTTCCATTAGAGATGACAAGCAAAGGGCCTAGTTTACGAGTTTGGTAAAATTATGAAAAGGTTAAAGGTTGTTTTCATCCCAAAATACCAAAAGGAAACTGCAAAATCAAAATCAATAAATCTGAAACTCGTGTCTACAAAGTGCAGCTTATCAACTTTGCTGTTAAATGTAGTCCCAAATATTTCAGTACATTTGAAAAATTAATTGGTTTGATTTGCTCACATTATAAAATTTCCTGAGAAGGCCCCATAATGGTCAAAGAAACAGAGCCAGTTAATGGAGCAAACATTTCTTTGGCATCTGAAATGTGCCCGGTTTTGTTCTGGGCAGTGGAGAGACAGGGTCCCACTGTCCTGGACACTCGCGTTTGAAGCGGGAGATCCTGAATAAGCAAACATGTAAATGAACAAGGCAATGTTCGTCATCAATGTTCAGGGAGAAATAAAACTGGGCAACGTGCAACAGAGGGCTGGTTATTTAGAGATGGGTCTGACCAAGGCCCCAGAAGATGACAGCTGTGTTGATACCTAAGTGACAAGAGGGAGCCCTGGGAAGCTCTGAGAACAGAATATTCCACGCAGAGGGAACAAGGCAAAGGCACTACCCATGACAACGTATGAGTTTCTAAAGGAAAAAGAAGAGCAGGAAAGATACAGTATGACAAGCAAAGAGAGAAATGGACAGGAGCAGAGAACAGAGGTAATCATGGAAACCAGGGTGGTTTGCTTTTTGTTTTGTTTTCTTTGTTTTGGGTTCTGTTTTTTAACTAAATTTAATCTAATTATAGCTGTAGCAGGACGAGCCATGGACAAAACTCCTCAGACACTGGATTAAAGAAGGAAGAGGTTTTTTTATTCGGCCAGGAGCGTCGGCAGATTCGTGTCTTAAGAGCCGAGTTCCCCAAGAAAGAAATACTTGGCCTTTTAAAGGCTTACAACTTTAAGGGGTCCACGTGAAAGGGTTGTGATAAATCGAGCAAGCATGGGAAACGTGACTGGGGGCTACATGCATCAGCTAACAGAATAGAACGTTTTACAATGCTTTTTTTCATACAGTGTGGAATTTACAGATAACACAAGTAGTTTAGGCCAGGGGTTGATGTTATTATTATTACTTTGTTTAACTTCTAGGGCCGGGTGATGGTGCCAAGGTTGTCTGCCTATTTATCTTACTTTTGTTTCTTTCTCTCTTTACTCCTGTCTTGTGTACTAGGCAAGGTGGGGGGAGGAGGGCAGCAGGAGTAGTAGTGGTCTCCTTCCTTATAGCAAATGCTTTTTTTAATCTTTTGAGATAATCATGTTTTCTCCTCCACTAATCTGCTGAAGTGGTACATTTCTTTAATAGATTGTCTGATGTTGAATCAACCTTTTGTTTGTGGGGTAACACCTTCCTTCCTGGTCATGTTATACTTTTTTTTTTTTTTTGAGACAGGTTGTTGCTTTGTGGCCCAGGCTGGAGTGCAGTGGCGTGATCTTGGCTTACTGCAACCTCTGCCTCCCAGGTTCAAGCGATTCTCCTGCCTCAGCCTCCTGAGTAGCTAGCACTACAAGCATGCACCAGTATGCCCAGCTAATTTTTGTATTTTTAGTAGAGACAGGGTTTCGCCATATTGGCCAGGCTGGTCTCCAACTCCTGACCTCAAGGGATTTGCCCTCTTCAACCTCCCAAAGTGCTGGGATTACAGGCGTGAGCCACCATGCCCAGCCACACTATACTTTTAAATACATTACTGGATTTAATCTGCTAATATTTTACTTTGAATTTGTGCAATTCTGTTCCTAAGTGAGACTGGCTGAAAACTTCCCCACATGGTGCTGTTCTGTTCTGGTTTCATCTTCAACATTTTACTAATCTACCTCATTAAATGAGTTTGGATGTGTTTTTCCCCCTACTCACTGGAACTGTTTGTACATGAAAGCTTATCTTTTCATTAAAGGTGGACGAACCTTCTCAGTAGAACTCTCTGGGCCTCCTATCTTAATTAACTTGAGGGAATGAAGGTTATATTTTTGACCACTGATTCAAGTACTCTAATGCTTACAGGTATATTCAGCATTAAGTTTCTTTAGTAATTTATATATTGGTTTAAGTTTCTTTAGTAATTTATATTTTTATATTTATATTTTTCTAGAAAATAATCCATTTCGTATAAATGTAAAATAGTCGTAAATTGTTCATAGTATTTTATCATGATTTTCCAAAGTCTCTATTGTATCCATGGTTATCATCTTCTTTTCGTCCCTAGCATTGTTTATGCGTGACTTCTCTTTTTTCTTTTTGCAGAGGTTTGTCTGTTTTGTCTTTTCGAAGAACCAGTATTGGTTTTAATGAGTCTCTTTAATATTATTTTTGTTTTGTATTCCATTAATTTTTATCCTTATCTTTTTTCCTTCTTTGGCTATATATTCTGTTATTTTTCTAACTTCTTAAGTTGAATGTTTTTTTAAAAGAGACAGCATCTCACTCTGTCATCCAGGCCAGAGTGCAGTGGTGCAAACATAGCCTCGAACTCCTGGGCTCAAGGGATCTTCTGAGTAGCTAGGACTACAGGTGCATGCCACCATGCCCAACTAATTTTTAAAAAATTTTTGGCCGGGCATGGTGGCTCACGCCTGTAATCCCAGCACCTTGGGAGGCTGAGGCAGCAGATCACAAGGTCAGGAGATCGAGACCACGGTAAAACCCCGTCTCTACTAAAAATACAAAAAATTAGCCGGGCATGGTGGCAGGTGCCTGTAGTCCCAGCTACTCAGGAGGCTGAGGCAGGAGAATGGTGTGAACCCGGGAGGCGGAGCTTGCAGTGAGCCGAGATTGCACCACTGCACTCCAGCCTGGGCGACAGAGTGAGACTCCATCTCAAAAAAAAAAAAAAAATTTAGAGATGGGATCTCGCTACATTGCTCAGGCTGGTCTCAAACTCCTGGATTCAAGCAATCCTCCTGCCTTGGCCTCTCAACGTACTGGGATTACAGGTGTGAACCATCCCACCATGCCTGGCCTTAAATTGAACTCTTGACTTTTTGATTTTCAAAACGTCTTCTTTTCTGATGAATACATTTAAAGCTAAACATTTCCTCTAATTGATTTTAGTTGTATCCACAAGTTTTGAAATGCAGCATTTCACAGTAGTCATTAATTCATAAATATTTCATTATTTCCATCACAATTTTTTCTTTGATTTGAATTATTAATAAGTGTTTTCAAAATCCCTGAATGTACCAGCATAGGCAACAAAGTGAGAACCTATCTCTACAGAAAAAAACAGTTTTAATTAGCCGGGCCTGGTGGCACATGCCTGTAGTCTTAGCTACTTAGGAGGCTGAGGTAGGAGGATCCCTTGAGCCCAGGAGTTTGAGGCTGCAGTGAGCCATGATGACACCACTACACCGCTCCAGCCTGGGCGGCAGAGTGTGACCCTATCTCAAAAAAAAAAGAAAAAGGAAAACAAAGAAAAAACCCTGAATGTATAGAAGCTTTTATTTGCTGTCTTTTGCTAATGCCTTCTATTGCATTGCATTCACAGAATGTGACCTACCAGTGATGTGTAGTATCTGTTGGGACTTGCCTTATTGCCTAAAATAGGACCGCCATATTAACTGGCCCTGTTTCTTGATTTTCTCTTATTGTAAAATGTCCTGAATATGCTCCAACAACGGCCAAGAAAACAGTCCTATTTTATAATACTCTCCAGGCACAAAGGTATTTATAAATACCTTCCCACCAGGGGGAGGCAATATAGAGCCTCAGGAGCTCCAGAAGTGATATTTTGGTTGTTCAAGAGTCCAGCTCTGGCCGGGCGCGGTGGCTCAAGCCTGTAATCCCAGCACTTTGGGAGGCCGAGAAG
>NW_016808927.1:389486-409711 GCF_001698545.2 Rhinopithecus bieti | reverse complement strand
AAAAAAAAAAAAAAAAAAAAAAAAAAAAAAGAGTCCAGCTCTATGCTCAGAACAAGAATCCCATCAAGACAACCTTCATGCAACCAGGTCAGCCGTCTCTTCATTGGGAGCTCACCGTGTCAGACACTGGGGGCCTCAGGCCTGCAACATCACCTCCACGCCCTCAAGTTACACATGTGAAAGTGAACCAGAAAATGATGCACAAATATGATTTGTCATTGATTGGAGATCAAGCCAAAAACACATGAGAAACTAATCTCAAGAAAATGAGAAAAAAGGGAACATAGGGCATGTGGGATAATTAACCAAATGACAAGTTTGCACAGCAAAGTATGGGCTCTGAGCAGAGAGAAACCATAGTGTAGTAGCAAGGCAAGCCAGAGAGTGCCCCGGGCCTGTCCGTAGGCATCCTCTCTGAGAATAACGCTCACCATGCCCTTGTGAATAAGTCGGGATTGATGCTTGGGTTCTCTGTCACTCGGGCCATAGCTATGGGACCAGGGCATGTGCCCCAGCCTAGGGAAGCCACCTCGAGGTTCACAGATGACACAAGCAGAGCCAGGAGAAAGGATTCTGCCTAAGAGATTCCCTAAACGAGACTGTGAGCAGCCACAGTGCAACCTCCCTAGGGGTCCGCATGCGGCATAAGGAGAGGCACCTGCAGCAAGCAGAGTGCTGAGGAAGCTAGAGGAAGAAGAAGGTAATTCCTATGGAAAGGTTCATGGCTGCTGGGTGTGGTGTTCTACACCTGTAATCCCAGCACTGTGGGAGGCTGAGGCAGTGGATCACTTGAGATCAGGAGTTCAAGACCAGCCTGGCCAACATGGTGAAACCCCACCTCTACTAAGAATACAAAAATTAGCCGGGTGTGGTGGCAGGTGCCTGTGTAATCCCAGCTATTCAGGAGGCTGAGGCAGGAGAATCACTTGAACCCAGGAGGTAGAGGTTGCAGTGAGCCGAAATCACACCACTGCACTCCAGCCTGGGCGACAGAGCGAGACTCTGACTTAAAAAAAAAAAAAAAGTTCGTGGCTGAGACCCCCATAACAAAAGCCAGGTCAACAAGAGAACAGCACACAAATGTATTTACTATAAATTTCATGTGACACAGGAACCTTCAGAAATAAAGACCCAAAGAAACAGGGGAAACTGTTTTCATGCATAGTCGTGCAGACATGTGATTCGAGGATAAGAGGGTGTGACTTATACTAATAAACTGGGGGACTTAGCAAGGCCTGTTTATTCAGATTCTTCCTGGGGTCTCTGTAGGACACTCCTTTTCTCCAGGGATAGGGAGGATGCTTCTGGAATGAGGATCTTATGACCTGCTTTAGAGAAAGATCCGAGAATTCTTCTATGGTCTGCTTTGGGGGAGACAGGTGAGGGGAAGGGGAATGTCGCCTTCCAGCTTCTGCTGTTTTCTTGATGCCAAGGTGCTGTATTTTGGGGTGGCAAGTCCTGAACCCTGTTAAAGCCAAGAGCAGTGGCAGAAAGGAGAAGAACAGGCATTGGCTATGCGCAGTAGACTCCATGAGCGAGCACCAGGCCAGAGGTGGGAAAAGCAGCAGCCGGTGTAGCCGGTGTTGCCAGCCTGAAATACGGTTTTCACGATCTCATAAAGACAGAACCCGGCCGGGCGCGGTGGCTCAAGCCTGTAATCCCAGCACTTTGGGAGGCCGAGATGGGCGGGATCACCGACGGTCAGGAGATCGAGACCATCCTGGCTAACACAGGTTGAAACCCCGTTCTCTACTAAAAAATACCAAAACTAGCCGGGCGAGGTGGCGGGGCCTGTAGCTCCCAGCTACTCGGGAGGCTGGAGGCAGGAAGAATGGCGTAAACCCCGGGAGGCGGAGCTTTGCAGTGAGCTGAGATCCGGCCACTGCACTCCAGCCCGAGCGACAGAGCGAGACTCTGTCTCAAAAAAAAAAAAAAAAAAAAAAAAAAAAAAAGACAGAACCCTCCCCAGTCCCTGGGACTATATATAGTCCATTCTCCCTCCAGGATCCCCACACACTTCCTCCCGCTCCGTAATTTCTGGGAGCGCTCACATGCAGCAGAAGCTGTCACCTCTGTCCGTCAGCCAGTGCCTCTCCCACCTCTCAGGATGCCTGTGCACCATCATGTCACCCTCTCCAGAAGACTCTCTCTCGTCCCACACATGGACACAGTTTTCACTACTCCTATAAACTCAGGTTCTCTTGAACCCACATGCTTTAAACCCAATCTCAGGGGAGGGGACCCTGCCATTCCCCAGCAGGTTTCCATGTACCAGGGGAAGGACCAGCTCAGCCCCTCCCCACTGAGAGATTTTCAGGTCCTTCCCACACCCCAGAGGCCCCGTCCCTGATGCTCTGCCTTACAACAGCCTTTTGACAGTGATTGTTATGAAACGGGAGAGCGAACACACCGGCCTGAAGTGTCTGTGTTTGAGATGCTTTCCAAGTCCAAGGCCAGTGCAAGAGTAGCAGTGTGTATTTGTTTAGCATTGGTTTAACTGCAAGGGCCTGATGACCTTCCAGAAACAAAGAAGTTCCGCTCCAAGGGGACTTTCTGTGTCTGCTGCTAGAAACCGCTAGCAACTGCAGTTCTCCTGCTTGAAGAAAAACAAAAATCCATTTTCAGTTCACCAAGCATCTGTGCAGAGCAGAGATGGTGGTAGCCAAGCACAGAGCAAAGCCTGAGTCACAGGAATGGTGGCAAGCCCAGAGGAGCAGGAGCAGTGTCCCAGGGGCCTCTCCAGCCTGCCCTGTGAGGCCTGGTCACTCAGCCGAGCTGGGGGTTCACCACCCAAAAGAGGCCCACACAAGCAGTCGGGGAAGCATCAGAGAAGAGCCTGAGGTTGGCCAGTCCACCCCATTCATTTCATGTATCAGAAACTGAGCCTTGAGATGGTAAGGACCTTGGCCAAAGACACGTGGTCAGACTAGACCCCAACCCTTGACCTGTGAATTTGACTCTTGTCCCTTGTTTCCAGTGGAGAAGGGCTTCAGTGCAGCTGGTGAGGGCCACCAGCATTTAGGTCCTCTGACCTGGCCTCTCACCAAGGAGATGGTCACCTCCAGTCCATTCATCCAGCGGCAGCTCACTGAAGGCCCAGAGGTAACTAGTGTCATAACTGCCAAAGAAAGGGGCGGGTCATGATCTACTGTGTGCAAGATGCTTTCAGCTTGTGTTCTTCAAAGACCTTGCCTTAGGGTGGGGATCCTAGAAGTAGAGCCTGAGACAGGATTCTTGTTCAGGCAGGGAGGGTAAGAATTGTCAGGGAAGGGCTCTAGCGAGGGAGAGTGGCAGGAAGCAGCACAGGGCAGAGAAAGAAGCCAACATTGTTCCCCCTGGAGAGCAGATTCAGTCTGATCCCTTTGTGTGGACAGTCATTTGTCAGGGGGCAGCCCCCAGGCTGGGCAGCTGTAGGCCATCAGCGGCCCACACTCACAACCACTGGGAAGGTGGCTGGGCTGGGGCTCTGAGAGCATCACAGCAGGTGTCTCCACCATGGGCATGATGAGAAAGGTGAGGCTCAGATGTTAAGGAGGGTTGGGCACAGTGGCTCACGCCTGTAATCCCAGCACTTTGGGAGGCCGAGGTAGGTGAATCGCCTGAGGTCAGGAGTTCAAGACCAGCCTGACCAACATGGCAAAACTCTATCTCTACTGAAAGCACAAAAATTAGCCAGGTGTGGTAGCGTGTATCTGTAATCCCAGCTACTCAGGAGGCTGAGGTAGGAGAATCACTTGAACCCGGGAGACAGAGGTTACAGTGAACTGAGATAGTGCCACTGCACTCCAGCCTGGGTGACAAAGTGAGACTCCATCTCACAAAAAAAAAAAGTTAAGGAGGCCTTAAGGAGGGTGGAGATGGGAACCGGGAGAGGGTTCCCAGACAGCGGGTGGAGGAGCCATGCTGTGCAAGCCGCCTGCTTCTGTGCCCAGGACTGGCCCTTCCCTTGGTGCTTCCCTCCTGGACTGCGTCTGTACTCCAGGAAATTTCTATACAGCCAGGCTGGGCAGGCCAGGTCAGGATGGGCCCTGCTGATGGGTGCGCCAGTCCTGGAGGGTGGGGGTGGCGGTGGCTGGTATCTGGGCCCCGGGACCTTGTCTCTACACCCCAGGAGCTTGCCTAAAAGGAAACCCCCACCATTGTCCTCCCGGCAAGCAGCAGGGCCAATGGAATGTCTGAATCAAAGGCCCTCCTTGAAGGGCAATGGCAAAGTGGCGCTGGGTCTGACAGCAGATGCTGACCGCCTGGGATCTTGCGCACATGCAGTTTCTGATTAGCGTCTGGGGTGGGAATTGCAATTGTCGTTAATAACTCCCAGGTGACACCAACGCTGCTGGCCCGGCCTCTCCCTGCACCACCTCCACCCCGTCCCCATAGCAAGAGTGTGGGTCTGCTGCCTGGAGTCCATCGACCTGTCTTCTCGTCTCTGGTTTTCCTCTGCTGAACAAAACCTTCCCACCCTCAGCACATGGACTCTAGGTGCAGCTGAGCCCCCTCGGCCATGGATGTGCGTGTGACAAGGCCTTTCAGAACCCTGCACTCCCCTGGTCACTGAGACGGGTCTAGTAATGGGCACTGACCTGATTCAGGCCAACAAGAGCAGGCCCTCCGCTGTCTCAGATCCATTAGAGAAGGACCGAAGCTGCCAGTCAGAAGGCTGAGCTGCCGGCTTCTTCTTCCTGGCTGGGTCCGTGTGACCATCGAGTCACTGTACTTTTCATTTAGACGAGCTCATCATTTCCTTTTTTGAAATCTGAGTTGAACACAGAGCCCTGCCTGATTCACTCCCAACATCACCCACCCATGTTTCAAAGGCATAGTCCCCAAGTTCCTTACTTGCAGGACCCTCCTGGCTGACAGAGGCCATGGAAGAAGTCAGTCAGAGGGCGTGGCACAGGGTCACGGTGCCGAAGGGAGCCCACCGCACTCCAGCCAGGCATTGCGTTGACAGGAGGGAAGTTACTTACCCAGGTCTCATGGCCACCCGGCAGCAGGCAGGACAGGGCAGCTGTCCAGAGCGCTCTGCGAGAGGTGGTCTGCAGCCAGGTCCTACTTTGGCGGGGCGGGGGGGGGGGGGCAAAAGGGACAGTGGAGTCTCTGTGCTGCATTGTGCACTTGCATTCTTTACACATCGACTTGTTCACTCCTTACAACTCCATAAGGAAGAGGAGCAGGAGGGGGATTAACATCAGGAGGGGCGTGTCTGGCTGAGACCTCCCGTTGGAGATGGACCAGCACAGAGGCCTGGTCTCCTGACTCAAGCACTCTTAGCGGTCCACCGCTCAGGCACTGGCCTCACCGTGGGCTGAGCAGGCAGCAAGGGCTGCAGCCCCTATATCTGTTAGTCAGATGCAAAGAGCAGTCACTGTGCAGGTGCCAGAAGCCTACAGCAGCTCATCACTGAGGCTTTCATGTGTGTCTTCTAGGGTCTTTGGTTACCAGGCAACCTTGAAACACAATTCCTCAAGAGATGATGGAGGCAGAGACAGAGGCCACCACCCTGCTCCCCACTAAGCCCCAAATGACCACTCCTTACACCAGCTGATGTCGAGAGAACATTTATTTCACTCAGTCAGCTCCCGCAGGTGTCAGCGACCTGTAGAAATATCCAGGCTGGACAACCACTTCTGTGCACTCCTGCAGAGCCGAGGGGAGGGGTCCCCGATGCTCCCACTGCCCCAAGGAGGTAAGAGCCTGAGGCCTCCGACATCCACTTTCGACCCAGGGGAGCCAGCCCACAGCCCAATAAAAGGCACCCTTGAGTTAATTCACATACCCTCTCCCCACGTGCACTGCCCATTACCAGCCACCGACAAGCTCCAGCGCTTGAGGCAGTCGACAAGTGTTTCCTGAGAGTTAGAAGCCCAGTTTGGTGCTAGACCCTGGTAGGGCTCAAGAGGAAATGACAGTCCCTTGCCCTCAGGGAGCTCACTGTCTAGTTGGGGACTCAAAACACACACACAGGAGACTGGAACGTCCGTGGGACAGCACGCAGTTTGGGGGCGGGGGCTCACACAGGGCCTGTTCGGAGAGGGAAGGATGAATGTGGGCTGGGTTGTTTGGGAAGCCGGGCCCCATGGATCAGAAGGGCTTAGCTGGGTAGAGAAGAGGAAAGGGGACATGTCCGAGCAATACAGGGGAAGGCACAGAGGCAGGAATGAGCACAGCACAGTGATGGGCAGAGGGGGACACAAACTGCACCATTAGCAAAGAAGGAGTGTGTGTGGAGGTTTCCTCTAGGTCAGCCAAGGATCAGAGCCAGATTGGAAGCTCCTGGGGCTGGGAGCACCTTCTCATTCTCGGATCTCCCCCTGAGCGTTCTGCTATTCCAGGGTGAGGCATACAGTAGGACGTAAGAATGTATGATCCAAATGGCATTGAAGACAGCAAGACTCCACTGCAGGAATCCACAGACTGCCCTCCAACCACCATGACCCAAACCCATCCCAGCCCTGGTCAGTTTTGTCTTTTCTGATGTTCATTCTGGGGAAGCAGGTGAGAACTTGTGGCTTCCAGGCTGACTGGTTCAGGTGTGAAGATGGGAGGAGTCCTCCCCCTGCTGCCAGCCTGAGCCCTGTTCCCTTCAACTGCACTGCTGCACACTCAGAGAACACACAGAGAGCTCCTCCACCGACCTCTCCCCCTGCCCAGAGCCACAGGCACCAGGAGCGAGGCCTTCATCCTCTTCCTCCCCAGCCCACTGGGTTGAACACTTGGCCAGCTGGGAGGCACCGCTGACTGGGCTTGGTTGGCGGAAGCAGGATTCTTTCTCCCTGGGGCAGACTCAGACCAAACTCAAACTCCCACCAGCGTCCACAGCAGTCCAGCTTCCCCTGAGACCACACAGTGAAATCAGAGCCCAGGCCAGGAGCAAAGGGCTCCTTTGTGGAAGCCAGTGGCCAGTCAGGCAAAACAAGAAACACAAAACCAGAAGAGAAAATCTAGCCCAAGGGACCTCTGCCAATGTCTGGCGAAGGGAAATGAGGTTCCAGAAACCTGATGCATCATTCTTTAGGTCTGGGAGAAGGGACTGACTAAAAAGGTCTCCTCCTCGGAATTCTTTATTCCTGAACAAGGGAAGGAGGCTTGGCCAGAAGGAGGGAGGGGCACTACTTGTACAGTGGCCTTGACTGGGGCTGAATGTGTGACAGGTAAGGAAAGGGCAGCAGGTGAAGTCCTCAGGGCTGAGGAGTCCAGGGATGGGTTTCATTCACGGAGTCCAGTGGCTCCTGAAATTGCCTGGGGTTTTTGAGTCTATGTCAGTTACCTGTTTTCCTAGGGAAGGCCCGTAACCTTCATCAGATTTTCCAAGGGCTTCGTGTCTCCAAAGTGCTAAGAAGCACTGCTCAGAAAGGAAAATGAAGCCTGCAGGTTTCATTCACATTTGGCAGAAGGTTCTGCCTCTAGAACCAGGTCAGCCACCAACTTGCTGTGTTAGCTTAGACCAGTCACTTCCTGTCTCTGAACTCTAGCCAAGTGGCGGACCAGGTGGGAGCAGAGAAGCCAGCTCTCCACACAAGCATCATCCTACCACCAGTGGCAGACAGTGGGGGCCTGTGGCCAGGCAGCCAGGATGAGGTCTGCCCCAGCTGTGATTCCCACCAGGCCTGGGGAATCTGTCCACCAGAGCTTGGAATCTGCCTCCAATTCCAGTCTCCAACCAGACACCTCCACTGGTCACCGCAGTGCACCTCTTGAGGCATGTCTTCTTACTGGACGTGCCCTCATGCCCAGGTGCAATGCCAGCCAGGCCCCCACGGCACCCCATTCCTGGTCTCCATGTCCAGATGGGTCCTGCACCTATCGGGTCATAGGATCCTGCCCACTCCGCATCTGTCCACAGAAACAAAGAGATCAGGATCAGGTGTGGTGCCATGACATGGCCCTGCCCAGCCACCCCTCTGGGGCTAGGAGGGAGCGATCAGCTGGCCTACCCTGAATCTGTCCTAGGGCTTGAATGAATCCTCTTTGTCCCCTACCCAGCACTGCAAGGATTACTAATCCCATTTACAGATGAGACACCTTGGGTTCAGGGCATTTTGGTGACTGACTCCAGGTGTCCCAAGTACCTGTTTAATTTCGTCTTTGCCACCAATGCTAGTCTACAGCACCTGGGAGTAGAAGGGAGAGGACTAACGGTCTCCGAGGAGCCACAGCCACATACACTGAGGACAGGCAGAGGGGGGCAGTGGGGAGGGACGAGTCTCCAGCACCCAGCACAGGACTGAACATGCAGGTCCCCTCGAAGACCCAGGTCCCTTCCTCCCAAACCACTCCCAAGGATGCCACGTCCCCTTCAAAAACCCATACCACCCCTGACACCCCTGCCCCAGCTCCTATCACGTGGCCCCAAATCCTCCCTGCTCCATCGTCCACTTTTTAGCAGTGGAGCTAAAAGCTTCTGGGATTCAGAAACCAAAACAAAGCCCTGGCTTCCACCCACTGTACCACTAAGTACCAACTGTGGTGTAGGCAAGCTTGGCAAACCTGTTTCCTCATCTGCCAAAAGGCTGAAGAGGCCTGTGCCTCAGAGCGCCAGCTTGGAATCACAGGTCCTGGAGCAGAGTCCTGGCTGCCCTCTTTCTCACTGCCAGAACTTAGCCAGGCCTCTTAGCTGGGGGCCTCATGTTCTCTTGCCCAGATGACCCAAGCCCCTCGAGGCTCCAGATCTTCCCATATCAGTCTACCCTCACAGTACCACTGATCCTCCTCCTAAAGCCTAAGTCTGAGATCATAGCACTCATCTCTTTAAAAATCTCAGGGTCCCCGCCCCCTGACCACGAAGTCCTTTGAAGGGCAAACCTCCCCTTGGGACACCTGGAGTCAGTCACCAAACTATCAGGACGCCCTCCCCCGCCTTGAAAACACCCTTCTACACACTTACTCTTCCTAGAACAATTCTATTTGTCCTCATGACCTGGTTCAAAGCCATCAAACTCCCCTGGGTGACGAAAAGAAGCCAGTCACCCTCCTCGGTCTCACCCCAGAGCGCTTTGTAGGTTGGCCCACATCACACACCGAGTGTAAGCACCCTATGATAGGGCCTGCGGTCCTCATGTGTGTCTCTGGGAGAGCCCAGCGTGGCACAGTCAGTGGCACATGGTGTGGCAGAATCAACTAAGGCTCTGTGCACCAGTGACCTCACCCTCTCTCATCGAGTAACTGCAATGTATCCCAGCGAGGAACTGCAATGTATCCCAGCGAGGAAGAGCCCTTCATCTATGTCCCCAACTTACAGATGAGCAAACTGAAACATGAAGTGAAATGACATCTCAAGGACAGCAGAGAGTGTGTACAGGAGCCAGGAGGCCTGGGGGCTGAGGTTGGGCGTGGGGATTGTGGACAGTGGCCCTCTCCAAGTCTCTTTCAACTCTGACATTCTGGGGATGAAGATCCGGTAAGCAGTTCGTCACAGAGAAACCTACAGCCCGGGACCCAGACCGCCCCACCTGCCATCAAGAATTAACACCACCCACCCCACCCCACCACCCCCAGCCCTGAGAGGGGCTCTGGCCAGCCCCGCAGGTCTCACCTGCTCTAGGCCGGATGGGCCAGAGAAGGAGAACCATGGCAGGAGCCCGAAGCAGCTGTGCGCAGCCAGCCAGACGGTCCCGAGGGAGGAACGCAAGGGAGCGGCTGGAGCCTGGCGGCGGCCCACACCTTCAAGAGCCCAAGCCAGCGCTGCCCCTCTCCCGGGATCCCATCCAGAGAGGGAGCTGTGGCCCAGGGCCATCTCCAGGGGTCGGGGACGCACGTGCGGGGCAGGAAGCAGCAGTCGGCAGCAGGGCCCGGGCGCATCATAGCACACGTCCTAAGTGGGCCGCCTGGCCCTCGGGCCCGTGGCCGTGGCTGCGCTGATGGGTCTTGAGCGAGCCCTCGCGTGCGAAGCTCTTGCCGCAGCGGGGGCAGAAGTAGGGCCGCCGCTCCCCGAAAACGCCGGGGCGGCGCGGGTGGGGCGCGGGCATGCGCGCGTGGGTGCGCTGGTGGTTGAGCAGGAAGCGCGACTCGCGGAAGCAGCGGCCGCACTGCGCGCACTGGTGCGGCTTCTCGCCGCTGTGGATACGCTGGTGCGTGAGCAGGTTCTGCTTGAGGCTGAAGCAGCGGCCGCACTCGGGGCAGGGGAAGGGGCGCTCTCCGGTGTGAGTGCGCTGGTGCACCTCGAGGTTGTGCTTGACGCTGAAGGCCTTGCCGCACTC
Organism: Rhinopithecus bieti; assembly: GCF_001698545.2. NCBI lineage: Eukaryota > Metazoa > Chordata > Mammalia > Primates > Cercopithecidae > Rhinopithecus > Rhinopithecus bieti. The sequence continues at coordinate 399,515 of NW_016808927.1, read as the reverse complement.
GGGGCACACGAAGGCAGCCGCGCGGCCCGACCCGGCGTGTGCCTTCTGGTGCCGCACCAGGCTGGGCTGCTGCGAGAAGGTCTGGCCGCACAGCGGGCAGCGGTACGGCTGCTCCTCAGCAGGGTGGTGGATGACCAGGCCTCGATCGTCCCCCAGACCCTCCTCCCCGTCCCCCGCAGGGGACCCGCCCCCGGAGGACGCCAGCTCGGTCATGGGCACTTCTAGCTGCAATCACCAGTCCCTAGGGAGACAGAAGCGGGGAGAGAGAGGGGTCGGGGGACCCGAGGGTTAGCCAACCCCCAGCCTCACCTCCCACAACCTCCACCTTTCACCCGTTTTGTTCAAGCTCAAGTTCCCCTGCTGGGAATTGGTGTTCTTCCTCCACTGTCTTTTAAGTATGGCCTACACTCCTTTCAGGCCCTTCCCAAGGGCACCTTCTCCTAGAAGCCTTCCCCGACCTTTCCACCCCAGGCTTACACCGTGTGACACAACCATGTGGCCCTCACTCATCACACTGCACGAGGGTCAGTCATGCCACCTCTGTCCCCCGACTCCCAGCACCTTAAGGACAGAGCTGCCTTCTTTCAGCCCCAGCACCTAGCACCATGTCAGCCAGCCACACAAGACACTGGACAGATGGTGATGAGTTTCAGTTAGGAGTTTCAGTTTCAGTTTCAGCTAGGATTTTCAGTTACCTTCGTCTAGATATGTCTTATCCCTCCAACCAGATCTCAAGGACAGAGGGAGGTAGGGAAGTGCACCCCAAACTTGGAGAAAAGGGTGGGATTATCAGTGATTTAAAGATATTTTTGCGAAGCTTAAAACAGTAAACAAAAACACAACCCTGTAAACTTGAAAGTGACCTCAGTTAACATTAAAGGCAGCAGCTCTTTGTTTATCAAAATGAGGCATGTGTTCAAAAGGTTTCCAAGTCACTGAACCAGGGTGTGGGCTCCCAGGGGGACTGGTCTCAGCGTGATTCCTCTTGGTATCCTCACAGCAAAACCTGGCCCAGGGCTGAGTAGCACACTCAGTGCCCAGCCAACACCCCCAAACCCAGCTCCCTTCATGCTGGTTCTCCAAAGGATCCTCTTCCCAGGGTACTGTGTTCCTCTTAAATTGTTTCCCATTGTCCTCACAACAGCCCTGAGAAAGGGGCGGAGCAGGGTTATTGAGCCCCACTTTAAAGTTGGGGAAACTGAGGTTCAGTGAGGTCAACATACTTGCCAAGGTCACAGAGCAAGGCGAGCCTGGACTAGGCCTTAAGTCTCCTGCCTCACTGTTGAAAGCTTTTTTCAATGTACTAGCTGCTCAATAACTAAACATTCCTCAAAACACACACACACACACACACCGCACTACCACCATCCCAGCTGTCACAGAGTCATGCATTCCAAAGGGCCACTTCTCCTGTAGAGGTACTGTCTACTGCCACTACTCCCACGAACCCCCACCCCCCCACCCCGCAAAACTTGGGCTCCTGCAGAGCCCTAAGGCCTGCCTCATCCATTCTCCCCAACCCCATCAGGGAAGCCGACTGAGTGTTCCACTGGACCTCCCCGAAGGCCTCTCTTCACTTCCAGCCTCAGCCAACCTATCTGCAGAGTGGGGTCTCAGAGCCACCTCCTCTGTCTTCCCTACCCTCGAGGCCAAGGTGTAACTGACACCCCGGGGAAGGAGACAAGTCCTACTTGCAAGGGACCCCACCCACAAGTCTTTTCCACAGGCAACCGCACTGACATCTGCAAAGACAAATCATCAAAGTCCCCTTGGCCAATCTCAGCCTGGCCCTGTGACTGGGCAGCCTCCTCACTCTCCCCAGTTATACCCCTGCCTGAGGCCCCGCCTGCACGTCGAGAGGCCCCCCGTCTCTCCCCCAAGTTCTTTCATCCCATGCCACACTCACAGCCCAGCTGAGCCCCTGCTCCTCCGGTCTCCGGCCGCAGCTCTTTTCTCTACAGTCTGTGCTGCTCAACGCAAATACGGTAACTCTCCCGCAGCGACTCCCGTGCCCCTTCTCCCCGCCCCCATAAAGACAGTAAGCCTCCCGCGACGTTGCTCTTATCAAATAGCTGCATTAATCGGGAGAGCTGACCCCACCCCACCCGACCTCACACACAACCTTGCCAACTTCTGCGGCCTAAGCAACCCTGGAGAAATATGGTAAACTCTGCGTCGCAACCCCACCCCCATGAAAATACGTAGGCCTCCACCCTGCTGCCGCAACCCACCCCGCCCGACTGCAAGCCCCAGCTCCCGGAGGGAATGAATGCAGCCCACCCCCAGTGCCCGCAGCGCCCCCCGCGGAACCACGCAACCCTGGATAAATACGTAATTAAGTCGCGGCGCTCCCACTCCCGGAAAGGACCTGCGCGGGACCCAGCAAATACGGTAGCGCGCCCGCAGTGACCCGCCCTCGAGGGGTCCGGCTCTGGCCTCGGTAAATACGGTAACCTCTAGCCGCGGCCCCAGCGCGGCCCCGCGCTGACTCACATGGCGCCGCCTCCGAAGCCCTCCGTCTCCGCTGTAGCGCCGCAGTCGCCGGCGTCGCCGCAGCCGCACAGCAGCCCCGTGAGGCTGGGAGGTCTAACTCTCCGGCAGCCCGGCTGGCGGAAAACGGGGCTGCTAGCGCTGCGCCCGCCCGGGCCGGAGCGGCGACCATGCGGGGGCCGGTTCCGGGGCCTGAACGTCCGATCCGCCGATCCAGACATTCCCCCTTTCGGGATTCCCTGAGGCCCGCATTCGGCCGTTATAGCACCATCCCTATTTTCCTAATCCCAAAGCCAGGCCCACAAACCGCCCCCAGCGACCAGGAAAGAGGGTCGGACGGAGGCGCCGGCCTTTCCGCGGGTGATATGGACTGAGCGCCGGAGCCCGGCGGCGGAGCGGCCCCGGGCGAGGGTTTCGGGACTGGAGACAACAGTCAGAGGGGCCGAATCGGGGAGCTACCCTCGCTGACAGTTTTGCCGAAGTCTGCCTGACTATATGGCCTGGGTTATATCACTAGAGTGACCAGAGAGAAAGGAAGAAGACATCTGGTCCCTACTGACCACACCTCCTCAGAACGGAACCCGCAGTCAAGCCAGAGATATCCCATAGAAGAGCAACTTAGAACGTCTGAAGTAGCAGCGGGCGTGAGAGGGCAGAACCAAATTACAGCTTCCAGCTGCCATTTAATGATAATGTCCCTTAGTTGGACATAACTTGCCTTTTACAAAGCCCTTTTCCATGTATGATCTCGTGGAAACCTTCCAATAACCATGTGCACCCTAGCTTGTGTGGGTATTAATATTATCCCATTTTATAGATAGGAAAATAAAATTGAAACACAGAGTGGCTTCCTCCATCACCCACAGCTCTAAGTAGCAGAGCCCAGATGGGGACACGGCACCGTGACCCAGCTTGAGTTCCACTGCACCGCCCTGGGACTGAGACCCTCAGACATAAATAGGGTGTGACAACAGGGAAGTAAAAACCTGGGCCCCAGTGAGAAGGTGCCTGAGGGTGTACATTTCACAGACAAACAGAGGCCTGAGAGGAAAAGTGATTTTAAAAGTCACAAGTGGTAGAAGAACATTAAATAGGTTTTTTTCTTTGTGGCCTCTTTGTAGCTGCCAGGTGGAGAAACGTGACTCTCCAAGTCCCAGGCAGGGATCCTTGCAGCAGACAGTGGATGTGGCAGTTGGGGTGGCGCTGTCCCTCATGAAGGGCATTGAGAGACGCAGGCCTCCCGATATCATGAGGGTCCCCTCTGCAGCTCTGTAGGTGCCCACTGTGCCTTCTGGAGACTAGGAACTGAAGAATTCCAGGTGGGAGCCCCTAGGGTGTAAAATCAGCCCCTTCCCTCAACACCAGGCCGGGAGGCCAAGCCTGCCTGCTTTCACAGCTCACTGGGAGAACCAGTTTGCCCCACCAGGCCCCACCCGGCCCCACCTGTCTCCCTTGTGGCCTCTGGAGAACCCGCTCCTACCCCAACCCCCACCCCATCCCTTCACTGCTCCTGGAGACACCTCACTGCTGGATATGGGACTTTTGGAGTTCCCCGTCCCAAGGAAATTGGTATTTTAAATAGAGACAACAGGAAGGGAATACTGGAAAGACAAAGAAACGAGTCCATAGGGCAGATGTTGAGTTCCCACGCATTGACACCAGCACCCCAGGTGCTCATGACCAACCCCACCTGTGCCTCCACTCGAGGCACATCAACACTGACCTGCTCTCCAGCCCCTGCTGTCACCTGCCAGAGCTCCCAGTGTTCATCTCCTCTGCAGACCATAAGAGAAATGGGGACACTTGGTGAAGACCATGTTTTTCAAAAGCAAAATCAATAATATGCCTGAGGATGTCTCCCATATTTTTAGCAGCATTTTCTAGGTAAGCTGAACCAAAATAGAAAGGAAAAGAACACAGCTAGGGGATGGGGGTGGACACAGACACAGGCAATTCCACCTCAAACCTGCCGTGTCTCAGCGGGGAAGCCGAGGCCCAAAGGGCTCCCAGAGGCCTCCATTCTCTGCTCTGCCACTGTGGTTTGAGCTTAGGCACTTCACTTCTGTAGTTTCGTGCACACACACCACCCTCCTGTCTCCCCCAAGTTTCCCCATCACCCCATTCTTAGGGGCTGCGGTGAGCACGATGGAGTGCCAATATGGAAACACCCTGCAAACACAGCCCTGCTTCATGCTTCCTCATACAGGCAGCGCAGTGGCTGGCACAGGGATCACCACTATCCTGACAGGTCCATGTGGCAGCTGGACTCTGGACCCTAACAAAGACCTGGAACACCCACAACCAAGGCGTCCTGGAGAACAGCAGACCCGGCTCCCACGTGGGTATATGCGTAGCTCATGGCTCCTGTAGAGCATGGGTAGACGTGTAGCTCCGGTGAACCCTGTCCCAGACTCTGCACTGTAGTCACTCTGGGGCACAACAGGTGGACACACAGATCACCCCATGGGCCTCCTCAGGGCAACTCCAGACCCTGCTCCCCTCATCCTCCAGTTCCTCCTGTGGGGCTGCGTCCCCAGGGCTTCCTCACTCAGTAGGGCAACCATCTCCCCCTTGAAAAGCCTCTCCCATCTCCCCAGGACTGGACATCAGTCTGAGCTCTTTCTCCAAAGCACCTTATGCCGATCCCAGATTTGGAATTGAGCACACTTTTGTTTTCCCCACCAGGTTATGAACTTCAAAGGGCAGGGACTATTTTAGCATCTCTGTGTGCCACACATCCAGCGTATAGGTCCTCAGTCAATGTCTGTTTCATGAATGTGTGCTCCTCTGCAAGCTACATCTGATAGCTCAGGCTGCGCAGAGAGAAAAGATGGCCCTAAGGGTTTGGAGGAGAAGGAGTGCTGATGCAATGCAAGGAATGAGGAGGTGCAGGCAAAGCTGCCGCCCCAGCCACAACTGTGAGGGCTGAGTGGCTCTGCAGAGACCTGGATGAAGAGGTGAGGCTCAGCATGAGGCCTCATCTGCTCCAAAGTTCTCTTTCCTTGGAATTAAAACCCAGTATGTGACCTATGACATCAATTCAAACCCTTAAACTTGCAGCAGGCCTGCTTCACACTGGGGATGGTTAATTCTTTATGTGGGTTAAGCTGAACAAGGGAAAACCCTTTTTTCCCTTTCCATGGGCACAATTGCTCTGCAAGTAACCACTCTAGTTTATTAAAACAACAATAGCTACCATTTATTGAGTGATTGCTGTGTGTCAGGCACTATACCCCATGCTTTACATAAGTTACTTGCCCAAGGACCTATGGTTTAAATGACAAAACCAGAATTGAACCCCAGAACTATCTGGCTCTCACCTAGGTGGTGAGCTGAGGGGAGAAGGTGAAGGGAAAAGAAACAATGTTTCTAGTTTCTTATCAATAGGAGTGTCATCCTATCATCCCTGGGGCTGTACTGCCCAGTAGCTACCTGGGGCTATTTAAATTAATTAAAATTGAATAAAGTTCAGTTCCTCAGCCACACCAGCCACATTTAAATTCTTAATAGCCATATGTGGCTAGTGGCTATGGTCTGGACAGCACAGAAATAGAGCGCTGTCATCATCACGAAAAGTTCTCTGTTGAACAGCCTGTTTAGGACACCTCCTCCAAACCCAGTCAACCCGAAAGGCTGTTCTCTTTTTAGCCTAAGGGATAACTTAAGGGAGTCCCCCTCTCACTGCCCCTGCCACAATCCAGGAAGAACAGTGATAGTGAGAACATGCTATTTTTGGCCCCAATACTCCTCCTCCTGCCTAAAGGCCAAAGATATTTCTTTATCAAATTCAAACCACTTAAAAATAATAACAAAAGGTTTCAGGAGCATCCCCCACTCCCACCAGTTTCCCTTTGCCAAGTCCCTGAGGGGCCTGTGCTATTGCTTGGCTGAGCGGCCGCCTCTGGTCACTGCAGTCTACCCTCTGTCAGGCAGCTCCCCTGGGGCTGGGCGGTGGGACACCAGACCCTCTCAATGAGGCTGACCGCCTTACCGGACAACTTGAAGCGCCTGTCCCTTGCCAAAAAACAACCATTTTCCGAGAACCTACATCATTTTTCCTAGCTCCAGACTTGCTCCTAACAAAGAAATACAAGGATGACGTAGGCAGTTCCAGAAGCCCCAACATCACGAAGCTCACCTGGCTCCACGTGCCAGCCACTGCACTGCCTGGACGAAGCAGCGTGGCTGCGTTTGCAGGATGTTTCCACATCTGTGACCACGTGGCCACAGAGCCCCACTGCAGACCTGCACTTACCTGGCCTTGGACAGGATACAAACCTCTGCACTTACCTGGCCATAGACCTGATCTAAATCCTTTTAAGTCTTGATTTGTTTACTCATGGCTGTTTTCTGTTCCCTTGGAAACCACCTTAATCTCAGCATGCTCCAGAGTATTTTGGATTGTAACCCACTAGGATAACAAATCTGACCGTCTTGTCTTGGACTTAATGACAATGCCTCTTCCCAAATATCCTGTGACCCAGGTTTATCATTTTAAAATGAAAGAGAATGAAAACTGAGGACAGTACCACCCCATCCTTGCAGAAGGCTGCAGTGTGACAGCAGAAGCAGCTTGGGCTAACAGGAGGCCTGGGATCTGCTGTCAATTTGCAACAGGACCTGGTGGACAGGTCACACTATCCCCCACCCCCACCCTCCTTTCCCATGTATTACTGCCCTGACTCATGGTACGATTAAATGAGATAATGAATTAGAAAACCTTGCTAAGAGAGCTGGGGCTGGGAACATTTTTTAAAGAGTTTTTTTAAAGGTCCCAAGTCCTGTGCTTATCAAAATGATTTTCCACGAAGGTCCTTGAGCTCTTCAAGGGTAGGGGCTGTCATGGGCAGCATCCCAGAATGATGCCTGGCACACAGCAGGCTTGTTTAGTGAATGAATGCTGTGAAGTCCCGGCCTGGTCAGTGAGTCATACACCTCAGTCATTCTTTGCCTGAGGGATTTGACCCTGTCCCCTTTGTGACCCAAAGCACCCATATGTGGGAGGTTCAGTCACCTGGGATCAGCCAGCAGGCATTCTCATGAACTGGTGCTGGAGAAAAAAGCTGCAATTAGGCCTCATTTTTTTAACCCCAAGTCCTACCAGCAAAGCTATTTGACTGATTTGATCATTAAACAAGCCACTTATGGAAAATAACACATTCTGTTGTAAAGATGCTCCTGCAGGACTGATCTCGTCAGCATCTGCTCACATGCGCCCTCGGGCACCTGATTCACAGGGACCCAGTGTTTCCACAGATCTGTCCTTGCAGGCAGTGTTTCTGTAACCCAGGAATGAAAGACGGGACTCAGTGAGGCCTGAAGTGGGTGCGCTTGCTCAACGTCATTTCAGAATTTGGCAAGTGACAGAGAGAAAAAAGCAGATGACTCCTGAACCTCCCCACTGGTTAAAGCAGGGTTTGATGAGCTGCAAGGCAGTCAGGCGCTCCCTGGGGCAGCGCAGGGTGGAAGGGGAGTTCCAGGAGAGAGGCAGGACGTTAGAGTCAGGGGAGCCCCTAGGGCTGGTGTCAGGTGGAGGGTGCCCAGGAAAACCCTTCTGGTTTGGTTTCCCGTGGTCCTAAGTGCTGAATGCTCAAGCAGGTGGTAGCAACCCTGGCATACAACACCCCGTGTGATTTCACACTGCATGGTTTGTGATCAAAGAACTGCTCGGGGATGGAGCAGCCCTGGCTGAGTGCTAACCATCATCGGCACTGTTACCCTGGTAAGCCATAACAGTCAGGGCGGCCCTCCTGGTCCACCCATCGCCTTCGTATGTCCTTCCGTAGATCTACAACTGGAGTTGTTTCCAAATATAGAGGATTAAAGAACAGTGACCAGAAGCCAGGCTGAACCGTGGCAGCTCCCAGAATATAACACTTCCCTGCATACAGAGAAGGATCTGGGCTGTGAGAAGTGGGCAGGTGTACTTCTTCCTTCCCCAGAGCCATGCTGGGGTCGTTTCTTCCTCCTACCTCCCAGCTAACCCAACCCTGGCACCCCAACACCCATCACCACCCTCTCCAATTCCCTCCTCTCCTCTGGGAAGATACCATCTGCGGTCACAGCCTGGGCTGGAGCCCTGGGCTCTTCTGTCAGCACCAGGGACTCAGCCAACCCTGCTTTGGAAGGGTGTAAGGGGTGACCTCTTGGGGCAGGAGGCCGAGGAGGGTATGTGGGAAGAGACACTAAACTGACTTGGAGAGGGGAAGAAGGAAAACACCCCCGGCAAGATCTGGGAACGGGGAGTGCTGTGCTCCTAGCCTCGGGCAGATGGATCTCTGAGCACACACAGACCTGGGCTTCAGCTTCAGCGAGGGTGGTTCAGAAAGGCAAGTGAGACCATGTGGAATATTCCATCCATTTTCTCTACTGCAACACCAGACTGATAAGGATCCAAGCCAGTCAAGTCAGCCAGCCCACTTCAGACATGCCCCAGACAGGAGTGGGAGCAGCGTGTCTGGCTCTCTCCTGCAGTTACCTCCTCAGGTAGCCAAGCCTCAGCAGAGCCCACCCGGCTCATGCCTGCCTGACCATCACACGCGTATCAGTTCTAGAGTCGGGCCCAACCAAACACACACCTTGGGCGGGGGGGGGCAGGGAGGGATGGAGAAGGACATAAAACCACTCACTCCTTCCAAAAATATTTATTGGATTCCTACGACGTGCCAGCTCTGGCCCTGGTGCTGGGAATATGCTTTGCTCTCCCTCGTCATAGCCTCTGGCTTCCATCCTTGGTATCACCGAGTCTTGGCAACTCTCCTACAGGGGCAGCCCCTGGCCATTCTGAAGCGTGGGCAGGACCGGCTGGTGCAGCAGCTGACTAGTCCAGACCTAAGCCACTTCACACCAGGAGACTCTCCCAGCGTCCCCAACAGGCCCCTCACTCGCTGCTTGAAGCCTGGGGTCCAACCTCTGAAGAGGGTGGTCACATCCGGGCCAGCGGTGGGGAACTCGGATCTTCCCTCCTCCTCCCTCAACCCACACTGGGACCTTTCCCAGCACCCTCTTGGGCCCTTCTAGAACTATTCTCAGCCCTTCAGAGCCTTGAGGAATCTACCGGTCCCGCTGTGGGAAGTTCTAAGAGCCAGCAATCCTGGCCACACCCACTCCCCACACACACCCCGCAAACATCCCCCGCACCACCACGGGTCAGCTGAGGTCCCGTCCACTAGCGCGCCTCCTCCTTGGGGCTGCACGCAGGGGCCGCGCGATGTACACGCTGGTGCTTGAGCAGGTGCTGCTTCTGGCTGAAGCCGCGGCCGCAGGCGGGACACAGGTAGGGCCGCTCGCCTGTGTGGTTGCGCCGGTGCCGCGTCAGATTGGGCTTCTGGCTGAAGCGGCGGCCGCAGTCGGGGCACGGGTAGGGCCGCTCGCCAGTGTGGATGCGCTGGTGGATGGTGAGCGCCGACCACCACGAGAAGCTCTTGCCGCACTCGTTGCAGATGAACTGGCGCGGCTCGCCAGGCCCGGCGAGGCCCGTGCGTCCCCGGCCCCACAGCGCGTCCCGGGCCCCGGGGACCGTTGGGAGCTCCGTGGCCG
>NW_016808927.1:304274-388920 GCF_001698545.2 Rhinopithecus bieti | reverse complement strand
CCTGCGCGCCGCCGCGTCCCGAAGCAGCTCGTGCAGGCCGGCGCGGGAGCCCTGGCGGTCCCTGGCGTGCGCGCGCTGGTGGATGCGGAGGCCCACCTGGTGACGGAAGCAACGCTCGCACTCGGGGCACGAGTGGGTGGCGGGCCGGGAGTGGGTCTTCTGGTGCTTCAGCAGGTGCTGCTTCTGGCTGAAGCGCCGCGCGCACTCGGGGCAGCAGAAGGGTCGCTCGCCAGTGTGGTGCCGCTGGTGGCGCGCCAGGTTCGGCTTCTGGCTGAAGCTCTTGCCGCACTTGCCGCAGAGGTACGGCTTCTCCCCGGTGTGGGTGCGCTGGTGGATCTTCAGGGACGACCACCAGCTGAACCTCTTCCCGCAGTCCAGGCACACAAAGTGACCCTCGCCGGCGGAAAGCGAGGGGCTCAGGGGACCGGAGGCTGACCCGGGAGCCCGGCCTGCCAGCCCCGCATCATGCTCAGTGGGAGGGGCCCACCTTGGACTCCCAGACTCCTCCTGTGCCCCCAGGGCTCGAGGCCGCCCCATGGTCTGGCGTGGCGGGAGGCCCGGGTGCTGCTGGAAGATGTTCTCCTTGTCCTTCTCCGCAAGCATGACCTGCGGTGCCAGTGTCTGCAGCAGCCGCTCCGGCTTCTCCTGCTTGACCTTCATCACCAGCCCAGCTCCTGCCAGAGGCAAGCAGGAGACAGGAGGGAAAAAGGTCACTGCTGCTCCGCTAGGTGGGATGGAGAGAAGGAGCGAGAGAGAGGGAAGGGGTGTGGGAGGGCAGAGAAGGGCTGAAAAGAGAGCACGAGAAAAGGCAGAAGGGAAAGATTTTAAAACGAGCAGAAGAAAACAGGGGCAAGAGAAGAAAAAAGAGTAAGGAAGGCAGAAAGGACAACAAGGGCAGGTTAAGATATAGAAAGGAGTGAAGGAGAAAAATACAAGAAAGGAATCCTAAGTGAATCACTCGGGTGCCCAGGCCACAGGATCCCTGAGACACCGGCTGCTCTACCTTCTCCACCCTGAGGCCCAGGAGATGCAGAGAAGGTTAAAGAAACCAATCCAGTGAAATCTGCTGACCCAAGGGGCAAGGAGAAAGTGGCCAAGCTGCAAAACATACCATTCTTTTTCTAAGAGGATCCATGTGCTGGAAGCTTTCTAAGCAAAGGCATGCCCAGTCCTCAGTGGTCAAGGAGACCAAACCCTGGGTCACTGCATCACTGTCTACACTGGCGGGACCCCTGCTCCAAGGCAGAAGCCATGGTGGGGGAACACTTCACCTGCTGGGACCTTGGCTGTCTGGCAATTCATCTTCCTTCAACAAAACCAAGAACAAGAAAGTAGGCCAGAAAGACCTCAGCATCCAAAAGAGGTGTCGCCTTGCCTTTGTGTTAAACCTAATCCACTTTGCTCTTGAGGGTCCCACACCCACTGCTCCCAGCTCACATCTTGGGCCATACACAAGTCCACAGAGGCAGTTTGTTTTCCTAGCTCAGAATAAGAAGCCATAAGGAAACCGTTTGCCACAGACACTAAAGAATGCATACTGTGTGATTCCATTTATGTGAAGAGGAGAAGCCGGCAAAATGACACCAAGAGTTAGAAGTCAGGATAACGCCCTATTACAGAGGCACTGTGGGTGGAAGGCAGCATGGACTCCGAGGTTCTGGCAATGTTCTCCATTGATGTGGGTGCTAGTTACAGGGGAATGTGTGCTGTATAAGAATTTATAGAGCTTGTGATCTACGCACCTTTCCAAAAAGGTTTACATGTAATAAAAACTAGGTGGAATAAAACAGCTGTGAACAAAGAAAAGAAAAATCTTAAACAGATGTCAGTGTTACAAAGACAACAAAATAACCCCAAAGGAGGTAGAAGAACAGCATTAATAAAGATAAAAACAGATTATAGATAAGGGACATGTAGCTGCAAAAAGGATTCTGAAAATCCCCACATACTATATATGGACTTTATATAAATAAATTTGAAAATCTATATAAAATAGAAGATTTTGCAAGAAAATGTAAATTAAAACTGACCCAAGAGTGGGTAGAAAATCTGACGACATAAACGAGTAAAAGAGCCTGAGAAGAACATCTCAGTCTACCTCAAAAATGGATAACAGGCTCTGTAACTGTATAAACAGGTGCTGCTAAAGCCTCAAGGGAAGGACCATGTCCACCTTATGTAAACGACTACAATGAATAGGAGCAAAGGGAAAGAGAAATCTACAAGGTTAGCATAACTCTAGTATCAACCTAAGACAAGAATGGAGGTGGGCAAAAGGTTTATCATTTTTGAACATAGACACAAACATTAGCAAAGCAAGTTCAGTGGTATTAAAATAATAACATACCCTAACCTTGCTGAGATTTTCCCCAGGAAAGCAAACATGGCCCAATATAATTTATAACGTTACCTTATTAAAAGTGAAAAAACTCCCAATAGATGTGAAAAAGTCATATGATAAAATTGAGCATTATTTCTGGAGGGAAGGTTTGAAGGAGGGAGAAGGTAGAGGAGGAGGAAGATGAGAGGGAGGGAGGAGGGGAGGAGAGAGAGAGAGGGAGGGGGAGAGAGAGAGAGAGAGAGAGAGAAGAAAGCTCCTAGCAAACTAAGAATAGAGGAAACTAAGTTGACAAAGAATCAAAGAATGTACTCTAGAAATTACAGCAAACATTATAACCAAAGGCAAAAGATTAGAAGCCCATTACAGTTAGCAACAAAATGCAATGCTCACCATCCCTGAAATCAGTTGGCTGTCCTTGAGGAACTAGCCAAGGCAGAGGGGAAAACAAAGAGAAACGCATCAACATTGGAAAGGAGAGGAAACTGCCATTTGCTTATGATTATTAACAACCTGGAATGTGCAAGGGAATCCACTGAGAAATAGAAATAAGAGTTCAGCAAGATTGCCTGGTACAAAACCATACAAAAATCACTTTTTAAAAAATGGCAACACAAGTAACTAGGAATATACCTAATAAACGTGCAAAACTTATATAAAGAAAACTTTTAAACTTTACTAAAGAGATAAAGAAAACTAAACAAAAGGAGCAATATATCATATTCTTAGATGAGAAGCCAAGATGTTCTTCACTCTGAAATAATGTTTAAATTCAGTGTCATCCTATTTAAGTAAATTGTAACATTTATCATCTATACAAATTGCCCAGAAAATCCTAAAAATGAACAAAGAAGACTTTGGCTTATATGACATTAAAAGCAAAAATGCTACCACCCTACACGTATGAATGGCTAGAATTGAATAGAATAGAATGAATGGCTGGGCACGGTGACTCATGTGTGTAATCCCAGCACTTCGGGAGGCCGAGGCGGGTGGATCACCTGAGGTCAGGAATTCAAGACCAACCTGGCCAACATGGTGAAACCCCATCTCTACTAAAAATACAAAAAATCAGCCAGGGGTGGTGGCAGGCACCTGTAATCCCAGCTACTCAGAAGGCCGAGGCAGGAGAATCACTTGAACCTGGCAGCAAGCTGAGATCACACCATCGCTCTACAGCCTGGGCAACAAGAGCAAAACTCTGTCTCAAAAAAAATAAAAATCAAATGAAATAAATGAGAGTGGCTAGAATCCAGATCACTGGCATGTGCATACAGTGAGGCTGAGCAGCAACAGGGGCTCTTTCCTTCCTGGTGGAAATGCAAAGTGCTGCCACCACTCTGGAAGGCAGTTCAGCAGTTTCTTACAAAGCTAAATACAGGCTTACCATCCAATCCAGCAGTCGCTTTCCTAGGTATTTACCCAAAAGAGCTGAAAACCTCTGTCCATACAAAAAACAACACATGGATTTTTATAGCTTTATTCCTAACTGCCAGAACTTGGCAGTAACCACAATGTCCTTCAGTGGGTGAATGGATAACTCCGCATAATGGAATATTAGTCAACAATAAAAAGAAAGAAGCTGTGAAGTCAAAAAAGCCATGGAGGTACCCTACATGCAAACTTCTAGGTGAAAAACACCAACGTAAAAGGCTACACACTGTATGACTCCAAATAGATGACATTCTGGAAAGGGCAAAATTATAGACAGAATTGAAAAACCAGTGGTAGCCCGGGGTTGGAGGGTAGGGAGAGATGAACAGGTGGAGCACAGGGGACTTGGGGGGCAGTGAAATATTCTGTATGATACTGTAATAGTGATACAGGACATTATGCCTTTGTCAAAACCCATGGTAAGGTACAAGACCAAGAGAGAACCCTACTGTCAATTATAGACTTCAGGTAATAAAAATATGTCTATATTGGTTCATCAGTTATAATAAATGTACCACACGAATGCAAAATGTTAATAACAGGAGAAACTGGAGCTAAGGTATAGGGGAACTCTACTTTCTTCACAATTTTTCTGTAACGCTAAAACTGCTCTAAAATATAAAGTCTAGGTTAGACACAGTGGCTCTTGCCTGTAATCCCAGCACTTTGGGAGGCTAAGGCAAGAGGATTGCCTAAGCGCAGGAGTTGAAGACCAGCCTAGGCAACAGAGTAACACCTGTCTGTATAAAAAATTTATTAAATTAGCTGGGTGTGGTGGTGCACACCTGTAGTCCCAGCTACTCTGGAGGCTGAGGTGGGAGGACTGCTTGAGTCCAGGAGGCTGAGGCTGCAGTGAGCCCTGATCGTGCCACTGCACTGCGAGAGAGAAAGAGTGAGCGAGTGAGCGAGCGACAGAGAGAGAGAGAGATCCATTTGGGAAAAAAAGAAAATAAAACCCAACTCTTGACTGACACAGTTGTTATTGTTACTGGCATGGCTGTTCCATGGTGGGCCTGGTGACTTAAGGCTGCAAGTCAGATTCCCATCCACAAAAAATAGAAGTAAAAAATGCTAAATACAATCATTACAATAATGTACAGTACACATAATAGATAAATAGGCCAATGGAACAGAATCATTTGACACAAGAGACATTCCAAGTCAATGGAAAAAGGCTATTCATTGACTTGGAACCAACCCTTGGGGAAAATATTTAAGTTAGATTCGTAGTGCAGATTGTTTATAAAAACCAGTTCCAGATGGACTTAAGTGCCAGCTTAAAAAAAGAAAATGGAAGTATTAGAAGAATTAGGAGAATTTGCTTAGAATCCAGAGGTAATTAAAAGCCTTCTTAAACAGGATACAAAAGATAAAAACTAAATTTACAACATCTGTATGACAAAAGATACTATAAACATAAGTCCGACAGAAATGGGAATTTCGGCCAGATGCAGTGGTTCACGCCATTAATCCCAACAATTTGGGAGGCTGAGGTAGGAGAATCACCTGAGGTCAGGAGTTCAAGACCAGCCTGGCCAACATGGTGAAACCCCGTCTCTACTAATAATACAAAAAAATTAGCTGGGTGTGGTGGTGCGTGCCTGCAATCCCAGCTACTCAGGAGGCTTAGGCAGGAAAATCACTTGAACCAGGGAGGCAGAGGTTGCAGTGAGACGATATCGCACCACTGCACTCCAGCCTGGGCAACAAAAGCAAAAACTCTATCTCAAAAAAAAGAAGAAGAAAAAAGAAATGGGAATTTAGGGCAGCATTTTCCCATAGAACTTTCTGCAATAGTGGAAACAGTTTACATCTGAGCTCTTAAGCCACGTGTTTACTGAGCACTTGAAATGTGACTAGTGCAATTAAGAAATGACATTATTAATTGTATTTAAGTTAATTAATTTTTATTTATTTATTTTTGAGACAGAGTTTCCCTCAGTCACCCAGGCTAGAGTGCAATGGCATGATCTTGGCTCACTGCAGCCTCTACTTCTGAGATTCAAGTGATTCTCCTGCCTTAGCCTCCCAAGTAGCTGGGATTACATGTGCCTGCCACCATGCCCAGCTACTTTTTGTATTTTTAGTAGAGATGGGGTTTCACCATGTTGGCCAGGCTGGTCTCAAACTCCTGAGCTCAGGTGATCCACCCAACTCGGCCTCCCAAAGTGCTGGGATTTCAGGCGTGAGCCACCGCGCCTGGCCATACTTAAGTTAATTTAAACCTAAACTTAAACTAGAAGAGTTCTATATGGCTAGGCCATGTGCTGGACAATGCAAGTCCAGGAAAAGATATGTGCAGATATAGAACAGACAAACGCTTAGTATCCAGACTATAAAACAGACTCCTATACATGATAAAAAGAAGTTCAACCCCACTAGTCATCAACAAAATGCAAACTAAAAGTGTAGCATCTTTCAACCCCTCATACCAACAAAAATTTAAAAAATCAATAATACCTCTACTTTACAATATGCGTGGACACGACACAGAAGAACTAGTATACACATGGGTATTCTGAGAGCACAAACTGAGGCAGAATTTGTGGAGGACAATCTGACAGTGTTTATTAAAATTAGAAGTGTGGAGAGCCTTCTGGACCTTTCCAGCCAGCAATGCCATCCCACGTGTTCACCTAAGAAATACTGACACACGAGCGTAAAGAGGAATGTCCAGGAATAGTCACTGAAGCGTTCTTTGTAATTAGCAAACAATGAAAAATAACTTAAGTACCCTAAAAAATAGTTCCCTTCATAATATGGAATACTATGCATCAACTAAAAAGAATGGAAAAGAACTGTGTATGCCAATATGAAAAGATTCTCAAAACATTTTAAGAGAAAGCAAAAAACAAGTTGAAAAACCGTATGAATCATCTGATTGAATTCATAAAAAATTAAACCATATGTCTCTACAAATACACACTGGGATGATGCAGGATGAGTCACACCAATCTGAGACTGGTGGCTGTGCTGCGTCCATCAGGTGGCTGATGGCTGGCTCCCCTCCTCAGCCCTCTCCAGCCAGAAAGATGACTGTGGGCCAGAAAGCCTCAGAATGCCAGGACAGTGCCGTCACATCCATCTGCCAAAGGACCCCTGGCAGACGTAAATGACTGGGTTGGATGAGGTGCTAAGCCCAGCAGCATCCCTGGAGGCCCTGGAGCTGAGGTGGAGTGTGCTGGGGCTCCAGCAGCCCCAGGCACACTCCCGAGGAGAGTCCCGAAATAATGGCACCGCTCCTCAGTCATCATAAAAAGAATCATGTTTTAGGTTTTAATGGTTCAGATAAAATTAAAAGGTACAAAGCACAGATTATTGCTTAATGAGTACAGTTTCCCAGGTGATGAAAATGTTCTGGAAATAGATGGCGGTGAAGGCTACACAACACTGAATGTACTGATGCCACTGAACCATACACTTAAAAATGGTTACAGTGGTAAATGTCATGCATATTTTGCCACAATAAAACACACACACACACACACACACACACACACACACAAATAAAAATTAAAAGTTGCTTAAAAGGGGAAAGCTGTCAATTGTCTGAAAAACGGGGTCCTCCAAATGAGTGGTTCCTTCATTCTGGCCACAGGCCAGTCCCCACATGCCTCCGTGTCTCCAGGAGTCTAGGCTAGTGTTTTTCAAACTCTTCCCTAAAACCACAGGGTTCCCCAGAAGCTGCCATAGAGAGGAGAGAGGGCCCCAGCTGACTCCACAGCTCACATCAACCAGAGCAACCTCACAGTGACTCAGGATCCCAGGTACGAGTCTATCTAGGGAAAGGGCCTTCTATAACACGCTGCACTCTAAGTTCCAATGGAATTTCGAAAACACACATGCAGCTAGGGTGCTGCTGTCATGCACCTGGCTCCTCAGACAGGCATGCAGGTGCATGGCTAGGCTCCCTGAGGGTCTGTGTCCACATACCACACTGCCACGCTTTGCACTTGCGGCCACGTTTCTCTTTTACCCCACTGCCTGATTTTTGTCTCAGTCTTGAGTCTCCTGACATGATATTCCTGGGAGGGGAGGCGGTTCTTCCCACAGGGACAATGAGGCAGGGGCCCTGAGGTCTATGGGGCAATTCCCTTGGGAGTGGAGAGGGAGGTAAAGAAACCCGAGTCACACTGTGCCGAAGGGCAGGTCTCCCAAGGGTGCCCGGTGTGCTCTGGACTCAACCCTGCCGAGGGGCCTAGAGTCCTTCTGCAGCCGGGCCACACACCACTGCAGCCAGGCCACACGCCACATGCGACAGGGCACGCCAGAAAGCTCTGCAAGTGCTACTCACAGACGCCAGGGGCTGCTCCACCTCAGGCACAGGGATGCTGGGCAGGGGCTCCAGTCAAAAGCACGTGACTGTGCGGGGAAATTTTCCACTGGCAGCATGTATTTCATCATAACCAGCTCTAAGCAGCTTAGCCAATAAGGACCCTGAACTCTGAGTGACCTCCAGGAAACATAAATGGACTGAACTGAAGACACTGTCCTGACTGATGAGCCACAGCTTTGTTCCAACTGTCCTACCTAGAGTGCTAGCTTTCCATGCCTAATTAGTATAACCCCACAAACTCCCTGTTCTAGCATGTAAATAACACCTCAATTTCTACAAAGCATGGGTGCACATGTGTCCCCTTGCCAGGCAAGTTAATGGACCAGGCTTTGTCATTTTTTGAGCTCCCATAGCCTCTGTCATTGTTCCATTCTTTCACATGGCTGTCCAAGCCCTGGTCCCCACCCTGAAATTCTGCATCAATGGGATGTACTAGCTACTGGCAGAGGGCACTGGCTTGCGCCTGGCTTCAGAAAAGATAAGGGCACGCGACCTCAGCGGAGGAGACCCTGGCTCCCTGCCACCTCTCTCTTCTCTCTTACCTGTGCGGTCACCAGCCAGGCCACCCTCCATCCCTGGAGGCCTCCCAGCATCAGCACCGGCTGTGTCCTTTTCCTGTCATCTGTCGGAAAGAGAAGCAGAAGAAAGAGAATGGGCCTGTGGGACAAGGACAAAACTCAGGGTCCCCAGCCCCCCTCCCATCCCATAAAGCACTCTCTTTTCCAAAGAGCTTTTCTATCCATAGCCACATTCGACGTGGGCAGGGGCTCTTTCATTGTACACACACCTGCTGAGAAAGTAAAAGAGCCCTAATTCCCATTTTACGAAAGAGGAAACTGAGACCATGAAGGACCCCTGATGTGCCCAGGGTCATGGAGGTGATGAATGGCAGAGCTGGACAAAATCCCAGGTCTTCTATCACCCACACCAGAGCCCAAACCCTCAACATCCGCAGGGCAGCATGTGATGGACGCCACACCTGAGAAGCAGGAGCCTGGAGTAAGGTTAGAGATATGTCTGCAACTGACCACGAGGAATGCACCTGGAAGGCAGAACAGCCCTACACGTTTCCTCAGTCACCAGCCCCCTCTTTCAAAGTCCCCATCCATGTTCAAGCACAAACCCCTCCGGGGAGCTTCAGGGCCAGCCATCTCCATACAAGAACACACATGGTCAACTGGGCATTGCAGAGCCCACGCCCAGTTCGCTGATCTAGGATTCATCTTTTTTTTTTTTTTTTTTTTTTTTTTTTTTTGAGAAGGATTCTTGCTCTGTCTCCCAGGCTGCAGTGCAGTGGCAAGATCTCGGCTCACTGCAAGCTCTGCCTCCCAGGTTCACACCATTCTCCTGCCTCAGCCTCCCGAGTAGCTGGGACCCCGCCACCACACCCAGCTAATTTTTTGTATTTTTAGCAGAGATGGGGTTTCACCGTGTTAGCCAGGATGGTCTCGATCTCCTGACCTTGTGGTCTGCCCACCCTGGCCTCCCAAAGTGCTAGGATTACAGGCATGAGCCACTGCACCTGGCCTTCTTTTTTTTTTTTTATGCCCAAGTCTTCTGAGCATTTCCTGAATGGCTCACTCTGTGCCTGGAACATGACAAGATAGACAACACTGTTGTGTGGATGCCCCAGGCCTTTGCCTGGCTGTCCCCTCACCCTAGATCCCCACCTGGCTGGCCCCCTCACTTCTATCAGCTCCCAGCTTAAATGTCCCCTTCTCAGAGCAGGCGTCCCTTGTGCCTTTTTTGTTTTTTATTTTTGAGATGGAGTCTCCCTCTGTTGCCCAAGCTAGAGTGTAGTAGCCCAATCTCAGCTCACTACAATCTCCACTTCCTGGGTTCAAGTGATTCTCCTGCCTCGGCTTCCCAAGTAGCTGGGATTATAGGTGTGCACCACCACGCCCAGCTAATTTTTGTATTTTTAGTAGAGACAGGGTTTCACCATATTGGCCAGGCTGGTCTCGAACTCCTGACCTTGTGATCCACCCACCTTGGCCTCCCAAAGTGCTGGGATTACAGGCATGAGCCACCATGCCGGCCCCTGGCGCTTCTATATACAGTCACCAGCCTAACTCCACCTCCCGTTTCCTCTCTAACATTTTTGCCACCTGAAGTCATCTTAACTTGTCTGTTCCCCACCACACCAAGGCCAGGAGCTCTTCATGCTTGCCACTGGATCCTCAGGGCCCAGAGCAGAGGGCACACGGAGGGCCTGTAACAAACGCAGGTGGCAGGAATGTGCTGCTCCACCTGGCCAGGAGCTGTGCTGCCTGAAGACTCATCTCCTCCTCGCTGGGGGTGCGCCTCTCCTAAGGACAGGGATGTGGTCCCGTGCGCCTGTACCCCCTAGCAGAGCAAAGACGTGGCTGCCCCACGGAGATGCACAGCTCATCCTTCCTGCTGCCTCAAGGGAGGGGCTCTTCCAGATTTCAGTCAGCCCTTCCTCCCAGGCACCTGGTTCGGTCACCCTCACAGAAACACCCACCCAGGCCCCAAGAGCCTCGCAGAGACCCAGCCTACCTCTCCCAGGTCCCCTTCAGAGCCCAGACACTGGGGGCACACACCCAGAGTGGGAATCTGGACCCTGACAAGAGACATGGGGGAAGGGTGAATATGAATCTAGAAAATGCAGAAAGTCATTTTCCCTCATGCAAAGAGAGGAAGAGACACCCCCTTCTTCAAGAGCAGTTTAGAAACTTCTAATTAATAAGCTCTATCTCTGTCTTTTTGAGATGTATGTGAATTTTTTTTATTTTTTATTTTTGTAGTAAATGCTCCTCAAGTAGAAATAAATCTTTTTAAAAGTTAAATAAGGCTGGGTGCAGTGGTTCATGCCTGTAAACCCAGCACTTTGGCAGGCTGAGGTGAGTAGATCACCTGAGGTCAGGAGTTTGAGACAAGCCTGGCCAACGTGGGGAAACCCTGTCTCTATTAAAAATATAAAACTTAGCTGGGCGTAGTGACACATGCCTGTAATCCCAGCTACTCGGGAAGCTGAGTCAGGAACATTGTTTGAACTCAGGAGGCAGAGGTTGCAGTGAGCTGAGATTGTGACAGAGGGAGACTCTGTCTCAAAATAAAAGCTAAATAAGCCTTCTGACAACATTACAACCCAGGACTGTCTTTCCCAAGGTCCTGGGGGCCATTTCTTTGAAATTTAAAGATCAAGGAAGACACTACCGCTGCCTCCCAGTCTCCATGGGAGGGTAGGAGCCTAACTTCAGCAGGCGCCTGGCTCCAAATCACAAACCTATCTCCTGTCATAAAAATATGAGAACTTTATTTTTGCTGTGGGTAAAGGCAATTAGCTAACACAGATGGTCACTCCAATTATCACGTGAATTTAGGATGACCTGCGTGTGACAAATGGTAATGTCCAGTCCTCTTGCTGGAGGGCTGGTGGCTGTTTACCCTGAGAACATGTCTGTAACGGGCTGCACGTGCTGGCTATATGCAGGCTGAGAGCTCCCGTCTTTGCAGTCACTCAGGCGATTGCCTGTGGTGCACACCACATTCTGGTTTCATGCACATTCAATCTTTTAAAAACTGTTTTTCTCTTCTACTTTTGCAAAGAGCTTTTCTGGGTTGGCAAAAGATTTTGTTTTTACTTCTATTTCCCCTACAGGGGTCTGTAAGCATGCCTACTATGGTTTCTTACAGACACTCGAACCTGCTTGTGGTGGAGAGAAAAGGTGAGCAGTGGGGAAGGGGGCTGGAGGAGCCCCTGGTGGGGCTCTGATGGGTGCTGGGGGCTCCTCCCTCCCATGCCACCCTCCTCCCTCAGGGCCACTCTGTGAGCTTCTGCACGCCACATCTTGGGAAACCTCTCACCAACTGGACTTAACATCTACCTAAAGAGGCGCAAAGGGGCTAGTGGACAGAGAAGCCACCTCGGTAAGGGGAACTCAGACTGAGGAGGGCAGAGCCCAAGCTAGAAATTCAGGAGGACAGAAGGATGGGCCTGGGTCTACACAGAGTGAGACCCCCAAGGCAAATCAAAGACAGTCCTACTTCACCCACCCTGCCTCCCAAGAGGTATTAGGACCTAACAGCCACTCCGGGTAGTAGCAGGCCTTCCACTGTCCAGGACCTCTCAGACCAGCTCCTGCCTCAAGCCTCAGTGCCTCTGCCTCGGGCCATACCAGGGCTCGAGGGGAAGCAGCTTGTGGCTTACATAAGAACAGAAGTGGAGACAGAAGGAAGAGGACCCAAGAGGAAGAAGTGAGAAATTCAAGGGGGAAACACAGAGGACAGGAATGAGGGGAGGCCAAGTCTTTGGGGACCCGCCTCTACCTGTGTGTTCAGGTGGGCTATGTCTGGGAAACGGCACAGCAGGTGTCCTACAGACAAAATCCAGGAAAGCCCTCCATGTGACACGTTCTAGGCTGGCCAGACACCACATGTCTCCACCCTAAGCTTCTCTCCTATTCTGCCTTTCGCTCTGCTCTGCGCATGGCAGGCCCCTCCTAACCCACCATCCTGACACGTCCTCGGCCACCGGAGACACCCAGGAGCCAGGTGAGCAGGCTGCCCAGCAAAGCCCCCCAGCTGGAAGACAGGCATCAAGGGCCAGACGCGCCATCT
The DNA here is from genome assembly GCF_001698545.2 of Rhinopithecus bieti. Lineage (NCBI taxonomy): Eukaryota > Metazoa > Chordata > Mammalia > Primates > Cercopithecidae > Rhinopithecus > Rhinopithecus bieti. Next base: position 376,228 of record NW_016808927.1, on the reverse strand, counting down.
GCCACCAGTGCCCACACCCAGTCTTCGAAGGCCGCTTCGTCTATCGCACAAGGGACCCTGGAACCCTACCGTACCACCTTTCCTCTCTGCTGCCCCTCGGGCTCTGAGGGGAGCAGGACACACAGAGGCCCCCTTCCCACATCTGGCTCTGGCCCGGCCCTCCCTGCACTGGGTCAGGCTGCAGTTCAGTAAGAGCCCGACAGTGGGCAGGCCTCAGCCTGGGCCCAGCTGCCATGACAACTGAGGACCAACCACACAAAGAGGGGATTGAGCTAGCAGCAGGTGGAGAGGCCCAGGGCAGGGGGAGGCAACAAAGGAGCTTTGGTTGTGGCAGAGACTTGGGGGAGGGGAGGCCAGACAGCAGCTGGGGGAGGAGAAAGGCCACAGGCCAGAAAGAGGCAAGGTCGTCCCGTCGCCGCCCCTGGACCCTCCCACCAGCCCAGCACAGCTCTCACAGCCTCAGCGCCCCAGGTCGGGCAGTCAGAAGCAGACCATGCCGCAGGTATCATCTGCTGCCAGTGGAGCGGGAGCAGGATCCACCACCAGTCGCTAAGGCTTTGGGGGGTGGGGGTAGCTCCCCAAACCCCAGCCAAAGGCCCAGTATCAGGCCCTTCTCAGCCCTGAGGTCCCAGCAGGTCCTCACTTGCTGGGCACTGCTCAGCTGGTCTTCTGTAGGAGACCCCCACAGAAACTGGCCTCCCCAGTCCCAGCCCATGCCCAGCCGATGCCTCCCTGCCCATGCTGCCCCGTTCTATGGCCTCGTCCTTCCCAACTCCACCTGGTCCCCAGAGCCTCCCTGCCCTCTCGCCCAGCCCATTCCTGCTGTGTCCTCACCTAGTTCTCTCTCCCTGTGAGACCCCCTCACTCAAGTCAGCCCCAGGGAATGGGGGCTTGCTGCCATGCCTGCACATCCTTCACATGTAGAAGGTGTGTAATGTGTATTCAATGAATGAAAGAATGAGTGAATGAAACAATGGAGGACTCAAGAGCTGGCTCCTCAGGCTCCAGTCTTCTGTCACTATCAAGAAATCCCTCAGGACCAGGAAATGGTATTCTCTGCCTGATTTCAGTTAATAGCAGATGGTTTTAATTTAAATATATGACCAAAGGGACATGAGAAACTGATGTAAACCACACACAAACATACCCAGATACAATCATATCTAAATACAGCTAAGTAAACAAAAGTTCAAAGACACAAAACTACATGAGAACACCTGCAAAACTGTCTATGCAAATAGAGAATGTGAGATATTTTTTTAAACTCACAGATACACCTACAGATCCACAGACACACAAATGTGCCACTGTGAACCAGGTCAGCACAAATCATTGCACAGCACAGCTACAAACACAGAAATGCAAAGTCACCCATGACACAAGTATCCTTGTACACCCATGGCCATCCTATCACACCCACTTGTTCCAAGGGAAAGAACTCAGAGAGGTAGAAACAAAAGCAACATACCCTCATTGAGCCAGGAGGCTGGGGCCGTGAGTCACCATTGGATGACCTGTGCTGGGGTGGGATAGGTCAGCAGGAGCTGCAGCTGGCTGGAGAGACGTTACAGCAAGACAGAAAGCCCTAGAGACAATGAGCCTGTGTCCAGCAAGCCTGGTGCAGCCTGAGATCCTCCAGGGGCTGGCCTGTGGGCTCTGGCCCAAGGGGATGCAACGGGTCCTCTCCTCTTCAGTCAGCTTTGGGTGACCCTGAGCCGCCACCTGGCTGGCTCCTCAGCCCTAGTCTCCCCCTCGAAGCCCACTGCCTGAGGCTGGCAGGGATGTCCTTCTCAAGGCCACCCTTCCTGGTCCCTCCCCTCAGGACCCCATGTCTTAATCAGGAGTCCCAAGTCCCAGCCCACCCATCACTGAGCCACTGCTAGTCCCTGGCCAGTCATTGTAGCGCTTTGAGCTCAGGTTCCTGATGGCACAGGTGAATGGAAATACCTGCTCTCTGAGTTTGGGAGGAGCACCACAGGGCAGCAAGCCTGAGCTGGATGCACCGGGCAGTGTCTGTACAAGCCTCTCTGCCAGTGTCCCCGCTGCTGCTCACTCTTCCTAAGCCATTACTCCTTCCAGCCACTTGGGAATCTCAGAGGCCCTCAGCGCCACACAGGAGCCTCCACACTCCACCCCGCAGGAGGAAGAGGGTTTGCCATGGCTGTGGTTGTGGCACTGTCTGTAAAGCTCTCCACTTACCAGGGCAGTTCTGCATGCCCCTCCCAGAGGTCCCAGCCCAAACCAGGTGGGCATCCCCTCCCCCACCTAGAGGCCTCCATCCCCACATCCAGCATCAGCCTCCCACCACAACTCCCCTGTCCCACCCCCCATGACCCACCCTGCTCCTCTCCAACTTCCCAGATCCCACTCAGCACAAGGCCACCCCCACTGTGACCACTCTCCCAGCCCTGACCCTTCCCCTCTTTCTACTCCACCATCTTCAGACCTCAGTCTCTCAAACACCCCAGTCCTCAATCTGGGGAGGAAACAGAGGAGGGGAGCCAGGGGAAAGGGCAGGCCGCCATCCCACCCAAAGAGCAGGCCATAGTGGAAAAGGCCGTTGAAAGGCTCCAGACAGGCACTGAGATTGGGTTTGCTTCTGGTTAGCCACATGATCCCAGGCAAACCACTTTCCTTCTCTGGGCCTCAGTTTCCCCACCTAAAAATGGAAATAACACTTGCTCGTGGTATAGAATTGTTATATCGAGCGGGGCGGGGGCGGAGCGGAGGGATGGCAGGATGTGAACGGTGTGAGAGGACTCTCAGAGACATTCCCAAGGTGCAAGACAAATTCGATTTAGGTCATTGCTGTTGCCATCACCCACTCCCCATTCAGGGTTGTAAGAACTGTACCTCAGGGTATGAACAGCCAGCCAGATTTCATGGCTTTAGTTTGCTCCTGTCAACATTCCCAGGAGACCTGATCTGCATGCAGCCAGGTCACTTGCCTTATCCACTATGCCTGCCCACCTCCCAGAGGTCCCCAATTCGACCCCAGCCATGAGGTACCTCCTTCCAAGACTTCCTTCACCGGCCAGAGGTAAACACCCTTGCTGGAACTGTCCTACCCACACCTCCCCTGCCCCACACCCCTGGCCCCCTCCTCCTCAGCCACCTCCCTTCAGAGGCAAGAGCTGCACTTAACATTCCTCGGCCCCAAGTCTAATACTCAGGAACCTGTCAGGGACTGGATCTGAGCTGAAGGTCGAGGACAAACCCAGCTGCTAACAATCTCTGAACAGGTGTCACATTTTAATTAATAAACACATTTCCATCCCTTGCTGCATTCAAAGGACCTCAGAAAAGGAAAGTGAGATGGAGCAGGGACCCCTTCAGGCACCTGCTGCGCCCTCCAATCATGAAAATAAAGGAAAATCTTGAGTTCTTTCCAGTGAAATTCCAGGCACCGAGCTGGTCCTGAGAAGTAAATGTGCAAACTGATAAGAAGGTAATCGTAGCTAAAACAACAGCAAGGAAGTTCGACCACACGAGACGTGTGGTTGCCTATACAAACTGAAGGTAACATCTTAGCGTATGTCCCTGAGTTGTTTTTCAGAAACCCAGACCCCCGCCAAATGGACTTGCTGGCACGCACATCTCAGATAAGGGGGAACTGAGAATTCAACTCTGCTCATCTTTCCCCATTGCACTCCAACATGCCCCATCCTCTCATGGCTCTTGAACTCACCGTGTCCTGGCACCCTGTGACCAACGTTGGAAGGCCTTGCTCAATTCTCCCCTTCCCAGTCCAGATTAGGGATCGCTTTGACCAGGAAGCCTTTTTAGACACACCAGGCTCAGCCAGGAGCCCCTTCTCTGTTTAACCTGTGCACCCAGGACCATCTACTTGGAGTCATCATCATCATCAATATTTTGTTAGTCTGCACAAGACTACATGCATCTTAACACAGGGTCCTTCTCTCTCCCCTGCACCCAGTACAGGCCCCACACACAGTAATCCATTAATAAAAACTGTCACAAGGGAACACTTAAAGAAATTTCAGTACAAAACAGATTTGAAGCAAGGAAGCATGAAACCTTCAGCCTGAAAGGAAACAACTGCCATCTAATCTCTTCATTTTACAGATGAACATGGGAACAGTTGGCTGTGAAGCCTTGGACTGTCGTCCACCTCCAGCCTCTGGGGCTCTGACCACACCCAGCCCCAGTTCAGATCGTCTTGATCAAAAGGCTGAAGGAGGCCCCATCTCCACACCTTCCACATGTAGATAGATATCCTCAACGTTCTTCACAGAGGGGATGCCCGCACCCACCCCACCGAATTCGCGGCTGCTGTGCCCATCTTCCTGGAGAGGAGTTCTCCGCCACACCCGACACCACACCCTTCCAACTTCTGCGGTGCTTCCCTCTCACTTATCTCCACCCCCAATCCTTATCCCCGCTCGTTTAATCACACATTTATTGAGCACCTACTATGTGTCTGTCACTCTGCAGCGAGCACTGGGGTTCCCGCCCCCAGAAGCTGATCTATCAGGGAGACGGCCAGGAACCGGGAACTCGGAACAACGGGACAGCCCAGGAGGGGCCGCTCGCGGGCGACCCTCTACTAGCCACCGCGTCCTCCCTCCGTCCTCACTAGCCTCCCTCCCGACCTCGCTGCCCTGGCCTGGGGCCCTCCCCACCCTCGGCCGCGCCCCTTTCCCCTCGGCTGTGTGGGGGCAGGGGAAACGCTTGAGACCCGGGGCTCGGGGGACGCGCGGGCTCGGAGGACGCGCGGGTCTCGGGGCACCCCAGGTCCCCGCCCCATCACTCCGCCCCAGCCCGAGCCGGGCGGAGGCAGCACAGGAGGAGCGGGGCCGGGCGCTGGTCCATCCCTCGCACCGCCCCTCCCCGCCCGAAATGCAGAGGGACTCGGAGGGAGGCGACGGGGAAATAAATACCTTTGACTTTGTGGCTAAGGTTAACGGGAACTGCCACCCCGAGGGCGACTTGGGCACCGGGCTCCCGGCCCTGGCCATTCCCGGGGCAGGCGGGGCGGGTACGGGTGTCTGATTGGCTGGCGGGGCTGGCCATCCCCGGGGCCGCCCAGCCACCCCATTGGCTGCGCCGCTCAGATGACCCGGCAGGCCCTATCGGAGCAGCCCGCGGGGCGGCCCCTTTGTTCTCTGGAGCCAATAGCCGAGGGGGGAGGGCTGACCTCGCCCCCAGCGGGCCCCCAAGGCCCGGGCGCGGTGAACGCGCTAGCAGCCGGCCGCTGGGCCGCGGGCAGGAGATCTGGGGAGGTCGGGCCCCGGATGGCCGGCGGCGTCCTGGCACCCCTGCCAGGCCCGGAGTCAGACTGCGACCCCGTTGTAACGCCTGAACTCAGCGCACGTTCGCCGAGCGCCTCAGCGCACCGGACGCTGTTTCCCCCTGCTAGGGACCCATCAGGACCCGGACAGAAACCCCGGCTGAGGCTGTGGCTGCCCTCAAGCCGCGACAGCCCCACCGTAGGGTGTGATAACTTCTAGGGTTCACTACGAGGGACCTTAGAAATCATTATACTCGATATTTTCGTTTTCTGTTTCGGGAATGTGGTCTCGCTCTGTCCCCAGTGGCGCGATCATGGCTCAGTGCAGTCTCGAACCCGTGGCTAAACCCATCCTCCCGCCCTAATTTTTTAAATTTTTTGTAGAGACGGTGGTCTCGCCATGTTGCCCAGGCTGGTCTCGAACTCTTGGGTTTAAGTGACCCTGCGGCCTCGGCCTCCCAAAGTGCTGATATTACAGGCCCGCGCTCGGCCCAATCCCTTTGTTTTCTAGCTGAGGAACCGCTCTGAGGTTACGTTACTAGATCGGGTTACTAGGTAGGGCTCCCATGAGCGGAATCCTTTCAGCCCAGCTGCCAACCCGGTCCAGACTGCCAGACCTTCAGCGAAGAGTATCTTCTCAACTCCCCACCCCATTGTAAGGAAATTCCTCACACTTCTCCCTCAAAGGGGGCGCAGCTGGATCAACTCCTACTGGCTGGATTCTCTCCGGAGCTGCTAGAAGCTGCCTCTGGGGCATGAGGTAGACACAGACAGAAGCTGGGCCTCTGAGACTCTACAAACGGTTGCTGTTGGGCAGGCGGACCTTATTTTCTTCAGTTAACAGCTGATTAAACATTTGCCACAGGCCCGGCTGCGGTTTAGCCTCAGTAGCACAGCAGGAACTGGGGACTGAGATTCGATTTTGTCACTAACTTCATGTGTACTTTTTATAAAAGATACTTTTCTGTTTCTGGACTTTGACTTATTCATCTATAAAATAGGGTTAATAATTTTCTAGTTGCCTGCATACGTTACTGAGTTTTTACCGTTAATTTGGTTATATTATCTATAGAAGGATTTGTAAAATACAAAATCATACACACCCTATAAAGAGGCCACACATCACTAGCTATCAACACTTTAGAGTCTCGTTCTCCTGTTTATTTTTTTAAAGACCGGGTCTTGCTGTGTTTCCCAGGCTAAAGTACAGTGGCTATTCACAGGCACAATCATAATGCTCTTCAGCTTCAAACTCCTGGCCTCAAGGGATCTTCCCACCTCGGCTACACCTGAGACTACTGGCATGCACCACCACACCTAGCTTATTTTCTAGAAGAGTACCTAGAAGAGGTTCTACAAAGGCTTGTGGAGTACATTCCTGTTGCTGAGACCAGTATTCTAGTTCCAGATTTGCCACTGGCTACAAGTGTTGAGACAGAGCAGGAACCTCTCAGGGGTCTGCCACCAGCCCCCCATTCAATGCACGAAAATAAAGAAACATTTGAGTCCCTTCAAGGGAGATTCCAGGCGCCTCGCTAGCCCTACAACCAGCAGTTAGGGAAGTGAATGAATGACCTGCTAAGTAAGAAAGTAGTAATAGTTTAAACAATAGTACCCAAATAAGAGTCACAAAATGTTAGCTTCCTCATAGAAACTGAAGATGACATCTTGACATATGTCCTTGAGTTTTTTTTCAGAAATCAGGACCCCCACCGATGGGGGTCACTTCCACCCTCTGGGCCTGTTTCCTCCTTACAGAGCAGACTTCCTCCAGATTGGCATCCCATGACCAAGGGTATTTCAGAGGTGGAAAGAATGGAGAACCTCTGGGATCCTATTTCCATTAAGAAGAAAAAAAAGCTGAGGGGAGAGGTTGCATGTGTGTTTGCAAATACACAGGAAAAAAATGTTAGGAGAATACTCCTCAAACTTTTCACAGTGTAAACAAAAAGGATTTGGGGAGTGGAACAGGGGAATGAAGGAGAGCATTCACATTAAATAGATCTGAATTATTTATTTTTAAAGATAATTTAATGCTTTTGTAATTGTAGAAGAAAACAAAGAAAAACTGTGGATTCTTCAGAAGAGAAGGGCAGCTCCTGCCAGCAGACCCCTACAACCCAGGCAGTCCTCCCCAGTGACTGCTATGGTGATGAACCAGGCAGAGCAAGGGCTTCAGAACCACTGGGCCACCCATCAAGGAACTCAGGAAGGAACCATGCACAATTTGACTCTGTTCCTGCTTTACCAGTCCCCTCAAGGCCACTTGTGTGACCTTTCTGTCCTGTGGACCTCTTTCCCAACCCCACAACAAGCAGAGGGCAGCGAAGCACTGAGGACACCCACACCCCACTTTCCCCATATCCCAGACTATTTCCTTTAAACGGGATTTTTCAAAAGGTTAGGACCCCTGGTTAGATCCCTGCTCACCCTCATCCTTGTCCCTAATACCTCCAATACTAACCTAGATGCCAACCCAAGGACCTGCCCCTGCTCCCTGCCCATCATTTCCAGACATCGGCCTACTCTTTCCTGGCCATCTCCCCTTCCCTGGAAACCCTGTGTTCCCTCAAAGAGAAAAAATGTGACTGGGGCTTTCTTGAGACCACACCCTCTGCTCCCAGGCTTTGACAGATAATTTGTCATCAATTACACAGGTTTTTAAGTGACCCCATAAACCAATATGGAGCTTTGAAGCTGTTCTTTCCATCCTACACACTTTAAGCCCCACCCACACAGTTGGCATTTAATACTTATCTTAACCAAAAACAGCAGCACACAGCATTCATCCACTAAGTACACAGCAGTTGTCAAGAGCACAGGTTTCAGGAGTCAGACAGACTTGAATTTGAATCTGCCTCTGGTGATTACCAGTTATATGACTGTGGGCAAATGTTTTCATATATAAAAGAAGACTACCTCCCACACAAGGACTCATGAGATAATTTAGGTAAACTTCACCAGGTGCCACTCACGTCAACAAGTTGTGGTTATTCTCACGTGCTCTGTGCCAAATGCTGGCGATATATGCAGAAATTACTAACACAGGCAAGAAAAGAACCTATTAATGCCTGGTAAAAACAGGTACTCAAATTTGTATGAAACCACCAATTCAGGGATGCATACAGGGTGACTGCTCACAGAAACTGGGAGTCCTACAACAGGCCGGCCAGGGAGACACTGTAGGACAGAACCAAATCAGCCCCCCTTTCCTGCCTAGCAACTGACACCTGAAAAGTCTGACCTGACCTTGAGATGGAGCAGAGACCCTCTTTTCTTCTTTTTTTTTTTTTTTTTGAGGCAGAGTTGTTGCCCAGGCTGGAGTACGATGGCACAATCTCAGCTCACTGCAACCTCTGCCTCTGGGGTTCAAGTGATTCTCTTGCCTCAGTCTCCTGAGTAGCTGGGAGTACAGGCATGCACCACCACGCCCTGCTAATTTTGTATTTTTAGTAGAGACAGGGTTTCTCCATGTTGGTCAGGCTAGTCTCAAACTCCTGACCTCGGGTGATCCACCTGCCTCGGCCTCCTGAAGTGCTGGGATTACAGGCGTGAGCCACTGTGCCCAGCCTCAGAGACCCCTCCTAGGAGCCTGCTGGGTTCTGCCCATCACTTGAAAAGCATGAGAATAAAGAAAAATGTGAGTCCATTCAAGGCAAATTCCAGGCACCTAGCTAGCCCTGCAGCCAGGAATTGGGGAAGTAAATAAATAACCCGCTAAGCAAGAAAGTAATAATAGCTTAAACAATAGTCACTCAAGTAATAGTCACAGAATGTTAGCTTCCTCAAAGAAACTAAAGATAACACCTTTTTGTTTGTTTGTTTGTTTTTTTAACAAGGTCTTACTCTCTTGCGCAGGCTGGAGTGCAGTGGCACCATCTCGGCTCATGGCAACCTCCGCCTCCCGGGTTTAAGCAATTCTCCTGCCTCAGCCTCCCTAGTAGCTGGGACTACAGGGGCCCATCATCACACCGGCTAATTTTGTACGTTTAGTAGAGACGGGGTTTCACCGTGTTGGCCAGGCTGGTCTTGAACTCCTGACCTCAGGTGATCCACCCGCCTCAGCCTCCCAAAGTGCTAGGATTACAGGCATGAGCCACCACGCCCAGCCTAAAGATAACATCTTGACATATATCCTTGAGTTGTTTTTCAGGAACCAGGACCCCCACCAATGTCACCACGTGACAATCCCAGCGTAGACTTCAGACAGACTGGAACCAGAAAATGGATAAGGAAGTTCCAGAAATTCCTCAGCCTCTAACTCACTTTGAAACCTCCCCACTCCTGCCTTAAAAACCCTTGCTTATAAGCCATCAGGGAGTTTGAGCCTTAGCTGTCCATTCTCCTCACCTGGTGCTCTACAATAAACGCCTCACTTTCTCTGGCTGCAAATCTCACTGTCGGTGTTAGGCTTTGCAAACACTGGGCAAGTGGACCCAGGCTGGGCTTGACAACAACCTCAAAGAAGGCTGAATCCCGGGTGTGTGGAGTGTGGAAGCCAAGTGCTGTCTTAGCTGCTGGGAACCGCCTCCCCTCCCAGAGGCTCCTTCGTCTGTCCAGCCTCTGAAGGGCTACTGGAGGCAGAGTCCAGGTATAACCAAAGTCTGTTTAACACCCAGCACCCCTCAAAAGAGCTCATAGCGCTCGCTGGAGTTTCATAAAGGCCCAGGTGGTGAGAAAGATTCGGTGTCACTGGGCCCACCTAGGAGGGCAAGTGACCAAGAACATAAATCTTGGGACCAAGCTGAGAGCATTCCACCCACCACAGTTCTCCGGAGCCTCGGCCCACCACCCAGAGAATTAGTCCAACTGCCTGGGTATGCTCAGGGAAGAACTGAGGCCGGGTGCCAGAGCTCAACAAGCTGGGCATGTGGCCTGTGGCCAGAGTCCCACCCACAGTACCCCCCCACCCACCCTGGCCTTCTAGGGAGAAGAGCATGCTGCTCCTCCTGACATGCCGCTGCTCCTCCTGACATGCCGCAGCTCCCCAGGAAAAAGGAATACTCCCCAGCCACCAGTTCTAAAACCAAATCTTTATTCTCTAGTTTGAAAAGGGGGGATAAATGGTTGTTCTGTTTAGTTCCAGAGAACAGAACAAGGCCAAATAGGTAGAAATTATAGGAAAGCAGAATTCATTCATTATAAGGAAGGATTTCTAACAATTAGAATCATCCAGGGCCTCAGGAGGTGGGGAAGTTCCTGTCACCTAAGTGCTCAAGCAGAGGCCAGGTGTCCATATGCTAGAAATGGTGAAAAGGAAACTCACCAGTAACTTCCCCTCAGCTGGCCCTCCATCACCAATGGGGCAGTCCTTGCCATGACATGCTGAGCTCTGGAAGGAGCAAAGGAGGGGCTGCAGTGTTCAGACAAGAGCCTGGACACAGTGCTGCTGACAGCCAGGGGAGGCTCTCAGTGCTGGGAGGGGCGACAGATAAAGCGAGACAGACCAAGGAGTAAACGCCCTGGGGTCTGCTCTTTGGGAAGGACGAGGACGGAAGTGCTAACAGCAGATGGGTCTCTCCAAGTCTGGGAGCCTATGCAGGGGGCAGGTGGGAGGGGAAAGGAGAGGTTAGAATGGCTCGGCTTCACCTCTTGCTGCTGGCAAAGGCCCAAGTGCTGTCTAACAAGGCCAGCAGGTTCTCCAAGCTGTATCTAGCCCAGAGCATTCATTTACAGAACTGTACCTCGCCTACTTCCAAAAATGATCTGAAGTACTTACAGTAAAAGACAGGGACATTAAGGCGTTAACACCAGAGGATGGAAGGTTTTCCTTTCCACTGGTGGCTCCTCTAGCCAGAGGGCTCTAAGGGGCAGATGCTATTGCTACTTTTCCAGGGCACAGGGCAGTCAGGATGGAACCTTAGCACACACCACCTGGAGGCCGGCGTCCCTGCACTTGGAAGTGGGTTCTCTAGCCACCGGGGTTGACCTCTCTCGCTAACAGGGCCCACCCAGATCACTCCCCGCGTCTTCTATCCCCTCTGGGATTCCCACTGTCCCCTACTCCAGCACCAGGCAGGCACCCCCAGGCCACTGCAACTCCCACCACGAAGGACCCCAGCCCTCTCTCAGCCAACACCGCCCCGCCCACCGTCTCAGACATCGTGCTTCTTCTGGTGGGCCAGGAGTCTCTCCTCGTCATCGAAGGTCTGGCCACAGATGGCACAGCAGAAGGCGCCGTCCCGGATGTGGCTCTTGCGGTGAGTGATGAGGTTGGACTTCTGGCTGAAGCTGCGGTCGCAGTCGGGGCAGGCGTAGGGCCGCTCGCCAGTGTGGATGCGCCGGTGCGACACCAGGTTGGACTTCTGGCTGAAGGCTTTGCCGCAGTCGGGGCAGACGTAGGGCTTCTCGCCGGTGTGGATGCGCCGGTGCGCCGCCAGGTAGGGCTTGTGGCGGAAGGCCTTGCCGCAGTCGGGACACACGAAGGGCCGGTCCGGGGCGTGGTCGCGCCGGTGCGCAGCCAGGTGGCTGCCCTGGGAGAAGCGGCGGCCGCACTCCTCGCAGGCGAAGGGCCGCTCGCCGGAGTGCACGCGCGAGTGCGCCACCAGGTGCGTCTTCTTGCCGAAGTTCTTCCCGCACTCGGCGCAGGTGAAGGGCCGCTCCCCAGTGTGCTGCCGCTGGTGGGCCCGCAGGAAGCGCTCCAGCCGGAAGCTCCTGCCGCAGTCGTCGCAGCTGTAGAGGGAGGGGGGCGCTTCGGCCCGGTCCTGCAGGGACTCTGGCGGGGCCCCGGGCGGCGGCTCCTGGGCCGGTTTCAGCGGTGCCGCCAGGGTGGGCTCGGCCGCGGACTCCTGGGGCCGGCTGGCAGCTGGGGCTCCCCGGGCCGGGGTGGCTTGGGCCGTCCCCTCGGATCGCTTGTGAATCTTGCTGTGAGACAGCAGGTTGGGTTTGTGCCGGAAGCGGCGGCCGCACTCTTTGCACGGGTAGGGCTTCTCGCCGGTGTGGATGCGCCGGTGGGAAGTCAGGTAGGGCTTATTGGTGAAGCGCTTCCCGCACTCGGGGCACTGGTGAGGTCGCTCGCCTGTGTGCACGCGGCGGTGGGCGATCAAGTTGGGCTTGTGCCGGAAGCGCTTGCCACAGCAGGCACACTGGAAGGGGCGGTCGACGGCATCCCCACCGGGCCGGGGGGCGGTCACCGCGGGGCGGCCCCTGGGCCGGGGCCCCAGAGCCTTGGCTGCGGCCTCCTCCAGGGCCTCGGCTACGTGCACCCGCTTGTGGGCAACTAGCTGGTCCCACTGGGCAAAGCTCCGGCCACAGTTGCCGCATATGAAGGGCCGGGCCTCCGGGGCGGGAGGGTGGCACCGACGCAGATGAGCTCGAAGCTGCTTTCGTCGCCAGAAGCGTCTCTCGCATTTAGGGCAAGCGATGGGCCGCTTTGCAGTAGAATGGGCCCGCAGATGCAGAACCAGGGCCACCCAGCCTCGGAAGCTCTGCCCACAGAGGTGGCAGGCGAATCCCAGCTCTGGGGTGGCAGCAGCATGGACCTGGCGGTGCAGTGCTAAGAAGGGGGCATGGCGAAAGCGACGGCCGCACTCAGGGCAAGGCAAGGGCAGCCGGGCCTGGCAGCGGCGGGCGTGAAGCCACAGAGCCACCCAGCCAGAGAAGTGCCTTCGACAGTGGGTACAGCGATGGGCCCTGCCTGGGGCTTGGGCACCAGACTGGGCCACTGACGTGCCTTGTTGCCTCAGCCTGCGGGGCTCCTTCTCCAGGGTCTGGGGTGACTCCTGGGAGGGCCCAGAAAGGAGTCGGGGCTGGGCCGGGCCCATGGCCAGGGGGCCCCTGCAACGACGTTCCAGCATCGGTTCTTCCTCTGCTGAGGGTGGAAAAGCACAGTCACTCCAGAGACCAACTCACCCTGCCCCTGTTTTTCCCCTCCCAACCTCAGCCCCGGACAGGAGCTGCCATCTATGAACCCCTAGAACCCTGGACACGGAGCTAGACTACTCTCCTGTTTCCTTGTGTGATACGTATTACTTCAATCTTGGATTTTTAGATAACATTTCAAGGATGTTTGTCTTATGTCTTTATTGCCCTGGAAACTTCCAGAAGGCAGGGACTCTGATACTAGAATCTCCCTCATGGCAGCTACCCCAGGGTCAGACAGGGAGTAAATGCTCCAGTGCTGAATGCACAAACATTCCTGCCACAGGACTCACCAGAAAATGTGGCCACTGCTCCCTACAGTGCCTTATGCTTTTCCAAGCGCTTTCCTGCTGCCCTCTCCCTGTGTCTGCTATTTTCTATGCCACATCTGAGCTGCACAGCAACTCTGTGAAGCTGGACAAGCAGACACTGAGCTTCCTGTTTGACAGATGAAGCAACTGTGAGGCATCAAAGATGAGGAGACCTGCCCAAGGTGACACAGTAAGCCAACAGCAGAACCAAGACTGGGGAACAGGTCTTTAAACTTCCAGGCCAGTGCTCTTTCCTCTAAAATGCCTGGGTTTGCAAAGATCTCAGAGAAAAAAGTTTCTATAGCCTTTCATTCCTAGCCCCACAGGGGAGGCACTTGCAGCATTACTAACTGCAGTCTCTGCAGGAGGCTGGAGGACAAGTGAGAACAGCCCTTCTCCGGGAACAGAAGCGGAGCCCTGGGTGCTACTCCCACCAGTCTAACGCCAGACCACTGCCTGCCCAGACTGTGCCCACATTCTGCCCGCCTGCCTTCTTCCACCCACACAAATTAGGACATTGCAGGAAGGAATGCTCTCCCTGAATCCAAGGAACACCCACAGCCTGCTGCCTTCAGGGTCTGATCACTGACTCTGCCTCCCTCGGGGTGCTGGAGATAACTGGGGCAAGAGAAGGGGAGGGAAGATGAGATTGCAATCTCGGTCCCCTGCCCGGTCCTGCCCCAGCCTCGCCAGGGGCTGCCCCGTGTTCAGCTCTTCCACAGCTCAGGGGAGCCCAGACTCCTGCACAGGAGCCTCCTCCGCGGAAGGAGGAAGGAAGCAGTTAGGTTCCTAAGGGCCCTTCTGTGCCTGCTCACAAGCTCCAGATACATCCTTCTAAATTCCCTAGAGCCCACTCTCTTCTCAGGGAACACAAAGGTCACTCATTCCCAGTGTCGGACTGTGCACAGGGAAGACCCCAGGATATGAGAAAGGGCCATTTCTTTCCGCCGGGATGGGGACGCCTGTGCACCCCAGTTGTGGAGTGGTTTGGGAGCACAGCAAAGGACAGACTCTACCCTGGAGACTGCAGAGCTGGGGATGAGGCTTTTTCCAGCTCCTCTTGGGGATGTTCCTGGGAATACTTCCGCGGCTGCAGCGCCTGCTTCGGCCCACACTCCGGTAGCCCCCAGGTGTCAGAGAAAACTGCAGCAATAAAGACACCCCTACCCCCATGGCAGAGCTCAGACCTCTGACTGCAGAGAGGCCAGCCTTACCTGTGGGGAGGGGAGAGAAAACAGGAGTGAGGCTCTGAGCTCCTCTAGGGCAGTCAGCTTTATGTCCTCACCAGCCACAACCCCTCCCCCCACAAAGCCACAAGCACCAGCCATAAGCCCCACACCCTGCCTGGCAGAGTGACCTTAATGGACATTGGATTAATAAATGAAAGTGCCCCTTCAACAAGGAAGCACACTGCTGTCTTTGGGGATCACTTTTGGGGATCACTTCCTTCCCTGCTAAGGTCACAGAACGAATTCTCCATTCTGTGGCCAGAGTCTGGGCTTTCCCTGATGGCCAAAGGCCGGCCTATGGCAGGAACTCTGGAATCCCTGCTGGCTCCCCTTCCCTCAACCTCCTCCCGACAGGAATTCCAGGCCTATTTCCCATGGGGCTGCGCAGGGCCAGCTGCTGTGACCAGGACTCAGTCAGAATCCCCTTCCGCATCGTGGCTGCCCGCGGGTGGCAGAACTCCCACACCGCCCTTTTGTACTGATGCGTGTCCTCCGTCCACGCTCCCGGGCACACAGGTCCCGTTCTTGCGAGTGAGCCATTTCGGGTCCCACGCACGGCGCAGCTCGCGGAGCCTGTGCGCAGGTGCGCTCCCCCACCCCCGCAGATCCAGCAGCGTCCCCCCCGCGCACTCACACACGGTCGCGCACACTCACGGTCACGCGCCCCGCAGGTGGAGCGGCCCCCCGCGGGCCCGCGGTGCCCCCCGCGCCCCTGCCGCTCTGCGGCGGGCCTGTGCAGGGGCGCGGGCGCCCGTCCATGGAGCCCCGAAGGCCCGGCCTCCGCCGGCCCACTCCCGCTTCCCCGCCCCCGCCGCGGGCGACAGCGGCCAGTTCGAGGTTCACACTGCCAGGTTTCCTCGTCCCCAACCTCCCCCCCCCGGTTTCCCCACGCCCAACGTGACTACAGGAGCTGCCCCGAGGGTTCCAGTCGCCGGCCTCCCGCGGCCGCGGCCTGGGGGCGGGGAGGGACGGCCGGGGCCCGGGCGCAGGCCCGCACCCAGAGCGGGCCGGGTCACCCCCGCCGCTACTGCAGCAAGGCGGCGGATCTCGGAGGGCCCGACTCCGTTGCCATGGCGACCACCAGCCCGGGTGTCTTCGGGACTGGCCGGAGCTCAAGTTTCCCGACCCTTTGTCCCTGCGGAGCACGCGCGTCCCCGGGCGACCGCGTGGCTGGCCTGTGGTCACCGGGGCTGGTCGGTCTTGGCTGGCTTATGAGAGGCTCGGAACCCGTCGGCAGACTTCAAAGAGGGCTCTGGCCGCCCCCAGAGCGTCGTGCCCCGGGCCCTTCTCAGGCCGCGCACCCCGGCCGCAGTGCGGACGCTTGCGGGAGCGACGATCCCGGGACGGCGGTGGCGCATCTGGAAGTCCCTAGCTTCCGATTTGTTCCAAAGTGGAGCACAAAATGGCCCGATCCTGCGAACTTTGAAAAGGCCCCTCTTCCCTGTTTTCCAGAAATTAAGAAAGAGCAGAAGTTGCTGGGCTTCCTCTGGCTGCGGGCCAGGCGCAGGGCGACGGCTGAGGTGGCCGTTGGCACACGTGGGGCATTTCGCTTGGAGAGGCGCAGCAGCCTGTGTGGCGTCTGCGGTGGCAGGTGCGAGCCTGTGCCCATGACTCACCCACTAGCAGGTGGCCCTGGCTTTCCAAACTAAACACTTCCTGGGGTTTCCAGGGTAGTACAATTTCATGTACTTTCATGCTTTTCAACATAGGCAATGTTTGAATTGTATAATTAGTCGTAAAACACTTTTAAATCTATTGCATAAATAGGAAATAGGGGAACATGAAACACGCAGTTTTACCTCCTAGAGTCAAGTATATTTAATATTTTGGTATGTTGTCTCCGGTGTTTTCTCTATGTATATCCATGGCATGTCTGGCATAATTGGGATAATGCCTTGCAAAGATGTATTCTGCCTTCTTCACTTAACACGATCTTGTGAATTTTCTTCCATTTTATTATTCTTTTATTTTATTTATTTATTTATTTTGAGACAGAGTCTCGCTCTGTCACTCAGGCTGGAGTGCAGTGGCTGGATCCCAGCTCACTGCAAGCTCCGCCTCCCGGGTTTACGTCATTCTCCTGCCTCAGCCTCCCCCCAGTAGCTGGGACTACAGGCGCCCGCCACCTCGCCCGGCTAGTTTTTTGTATTTTTTAGTAGAGACGGGGTTTCACCGTGTTAGCCAGGATGGTCTCGATTTTCTTACCTCGTGATCCGCCCGTCTCGGCCTCCCAAAGTGCTGGGATTACAGGCTTGAGCCACCGCTCCCGGCCATTATTATTCTTTTAAACATGATTATGGCTTTATAAAAGGAGTATATTTTAAATGTTTTCTAAATTATCTTACAGGAAAGCTTATTAGTTTTCCCTGAGAAATGCCCATTTTCCATATACTTGACATCACAGACTTTTTTTTAAAAAAAATTAGTTTGAAATGGTTATTTCTCATCTTTTGTACGTGCATTTCTTAGAGTACTAGTTAGCTGGATTGTTTTTTCACATGGTTATTTTTTGTCAGTTTTATTTTCTTTTTTGTGAATTTGTTTATGTCCATTTGCCCAATTTTCTATTTGCCCATCTTAAAAGTTGGGAAGTTGGTTTATTGTTTGGGGGGCACTCATAAAGTACAGGTATTAAAGACTTGTCATGTTTGTTGCAGATGTATTTCCTCCATTTATACTTTAACTTGTTAACTTTTTTTTCTTTTTTGAGACAGGGTCTCACTCTGTCACCCAAGCTGAAGTGCAGTAACACGATCATGGCTCACTGAAGCCTGGACTTCCCGAGCTCAAGCAATCCTCCCACCTCAGCTTCTGAGTAACTGGCACTACACGGTCACATCACCACATCCAGCTAATTATTTTATTTTAATTTTTTCTTTTGTAGAGATGGGGTCTCACTGTGTTGCCCAGGCTGGTCTCAAACTCCTGGACTCAAGTGATCCTCCGGCCCCAGCCTCCCAAAGTGTTGTGATTACAGATGTGAACCACTGCATCCAGCCTACCTTTTCAGTTGTTGATGTGAGAAAGTTTTGTTTTAGTCAATGTGCTGCTGAAGCAAGCATGAGAAAGTTTTGTTTTATTTTATTTTATTTTATTTATTTATTCATTTATTTATTTTTTGAGACGGCGTCTCGCTCTGTCTCTCAGGCTGGAATTCAATGGCGCAATCTCGGCTCACTGCAAACTCCGCCTCCCGGGTTCACGCCCTTCTCCTGCCTCAGCCTCTTGAGTAGCTGGGACTACAGGCACATGCCACTATGCCCCGATAGTTTNCGGGACGGCGGTGGCGCATCTGGAAGTCCCTAGCTTCCGATTTGTTCCAAAGTGGAGCACAAAATGGCCCGATCCTGCGAACTTTGAAAAGGCCCCTCTTCCCTGTTTTCCAGAAATTAAGAAAGAGCAGAAGTTGCTGGGCTTCCTCTGGCTGCGGGCCAGGCGCAGGGCGACGGCTGAGGTGGCCGTTGGCACACGTGGGGCATTTCGCTTGGAGAGGCGCAGCAGCCTGTGTGGCGTCTGCGGTGGCAGGTGCGAGCCTGTGCCCATGACTCACCCACTAGCAGGTGGCCCTGGCTTTCCAAACTAAACACTTCCTGGGGTTTCCAGGGTAGTACAATTTCATGTACTTTCATGCTTTTCAACATAGGCAATGTTTGAATTGTATAATTAGTCGTAAAAACACTTTTTAAATCTATTGCATAAATAGGAAATAGGGGAACATGAAACACGCAGTTTTACCTCCTAGAGTCAAGTATATTTAATATTTTGGTATGTTGTCTCCGGTGTTTTCTCTATGTATATCCATGGCATGTCTGGCATAATTGGGATAATGCCTTGCAAAGATGTATTCTGCCTTCTTCACTTAACACGATCTTGTGAATTTTCTTCCATTTTATTATTCTTTTATTTTTATTTATTTATTTATTTTGAGACAGAGTCTCGCTCTGTCACTCAGGCTGGAGTGCAGTGGCTGGATCCCAGCTCACTGCAAGCTCCGCCTCCCGGGTTTACGTCATTCTCCTGCCTCAGCCTCCCCCCAGTAGCTGGGACTACAGGCGCCCGCCACCTCGCCCGGCTAGTTTTTTGTATTTTTTAGTAGAGACGGGGTTTCACCGTGTTAGCCAGGATGGTCTCGATTTTCTTACCTCGTGATCCGCCCGTCTCGGCCTCCCAAAGTGCTGGGATTACAGGCTTGAGCCACCGCTCCCGGCCATTATTATTCTTTTAAACATGATTATGGCTTTATAAAAGGAGTATATTTTTAAATGTTTTCTAAATTATCTTACAGGAAAGCTTATTAGTTTTCCCTGAGAAATGCCCATTTTCCATATACTTGACATCACAGACTTTTTTTTAAAAAAAATTAGTTTGAAATGGTTATTTCTCATCTTTTGTACGTGCATTTCTTAGAGTACTAGTTAGCTGGATTGTTTTTTCACATGGTTATTTTTTGTCAGTTTTATTTTCTTTTTTGTGAATTTGTTTATGTCCATTTGCCCAATTTTCTATTTGCCCATCTTAAAAGTTGGGAAGTTGGTTTATTGTTTGGGGGGCACTCATAAAGTACAGGTATTAAAGACTTGTCATGTTTGTTGCAGATGTATTTCCTCCATTTATACTTTAACTTGTTAACTTTTTTTTCTTTTTTGAGACAGGGTCTCACTCTGTCACCCAAGCTGAAGTGCAGTAACACGATCATGGCTCACTGAAGCCTGGACTTCCCGAGCTCAAGCAATCCTCCCACCTCAGCTTCTGAGTAACTGGCACTACACGGTCACATCACCACATCCAGCTAATTATTTTATTTTAATTTTTTCTTTTGTAGAGATGGGGTCTCACTGTGTTGCCCAGGCTGGTCTCAAACTCCTGGACTCAAGTGATCCTCCGGCCCCAGCCTCCCAAAGTGTTGTGATTACAGATGTGAACCACTGCATCCAGCCTACCTTTTCAGTTGTTGATGTGAGAAAGTTTTGTTTTAGTCAATGTGCTGCTGAAGCAAGCATGAGAAAGTTTTGTTTTATTTTTATTTTATTTTTATTTATTTATTCATTTATTTATTTTTTGAGACGGCGTCTCGCTCTGTCTCTCAGGCTGGAATTCAATGGCGCAATCTCGGCTCACTGCAAACTCCGCCTCCCGGGTTCACGCCCTTCTCCTGCCTCAGCCTCTTGAGTAGCTGGGACTACAGGCACATGCCACTATGCCCCGATAGTTTTTTTTTTTTTTTTTTTTTTTTTTTGAGAAGGAGTCTCGCTCTGTCACCCAGGCTGGAGTGCAGTGGCCGGATCTCAGCTCACTGCAAGCTCCGCCTCCCGGGTTTACGCCATTCTCCTGCCTCAGCCTCCCGAGTAGCTGGGAATACAGGCGCCCGCCACCTCGCCCGGCTAGTTTTGTATTTTTTAGTAGAGACGGGGTATCACCGTGTTCGCCAGGATGGTCTCGATCTCCTGACCTCGTGATCCACCCGTCTCGGCCTCCCAAAGCGCTGGGATTACAGGCTTGAGCCACTGCACCCGGCCTGTTTGACGGGTTTCACAGTGTTAGCCAGGATGGTCTCGATCTCTTGACCTCAGGATCTGCCCGCCTCGGCCTCCTAAAGTGTTGGGATTACAGGCGTGAGCCACCGTGCCCAGCGAGCAAGTTTTGTTTTAATGTGCCAAAACTTAGAGTTGTAAAACTACATTTAATGTTTGTAGCTTTATCACAGAAAATAAGTTTTGGTAGCTAGTAGTTTAAGTGCTTCCCCTACACACAGATTCTGGATTTTTTTATTCTTCATAACTTCTTGGCTAGAATCACTTCATTTATTCTTCCAAACTGAGGTGAAGCCTGCGCTCTTCTTAGAGGCCTGCAGGAAGTGGGGAGGGGGCAAGCATGGAAATAAAGGAAAATCTTGAATTCCCTCAAGGAAAATTCCAGGCACCCAGCTAGCAACCTAGTAAACAAGAAGGTAACTGTAGCTTAAAACAAGGAAGTTAGAGTCACAAAATACTTGGTTCCCTATAGAAACTAAACATCTTAATATATGTCCATGAGTTGCTCTTCAGAAACCTGGACCCCTCTCCCAAATGGATGCTCTGGCCTGTAGACCTCAGAGAAGAGGGAGCTGAGGACTGAACTCTGCTGTTCTTTGTTCTAAATTTCTTCCTGAGGATCCTGATGGAAGTTGGGCCAAACCTAAACATTCCTTTCTGCTGACCCCAAGGTTTTAGACAAAGCTTGGCTTCCTTAACTTATCACAAATCAGAGTCTTTGAATTCACATATGACCTTTAAGGCTCCTCCTTCAAGATATCCTGCCCTTTGAGGCCAAACCAGTGCATAACCTCCATGTATCGATTCACAATTTTGCCCATAACTTCTCCTTTCCTGAAATTTACCCCTGCTTTTAAAAACCCTTGCTTGTGGCCGTGCCCAGTGGCTCATGCTTGTAATCACAGCACTTTGGGAGGCCAAAGTGGGCAGATCACAAGGTCAGGAGTTTAAGACCAGCCTGGCCAACACATTGAAACCCCACCTCTACTAAAAATACAAAAATTAGCTGGACATGGTGGCAGGAACCTGTAACCCCAGCTACTCGGGAGGCTGAGGCAGGAGAATCACTTGAACCCAGGAGGCGGAGGTTGCAGTGAGCCAAGATCATGCCACTGCACTCAAGTCTGGGCAGCAGAGCTAGACTCCGGCTGGGAAAAAGAAAACACCTTGCTTGTAAGTCATTGAAGAGGTCAGATCTTAAGTATGACCCGCTTCTCCTCACTTGGTGCCCTGCGGATAAATGTGCTCCTTTCTCCGGATGCAAAACCTCAGTGTTGGTGTTTCCTCTTAATGCACCGGGCAAGTAGACCTCAGTTCAGTTTTGTAACAAAATGCACTTTAGAATTTCTTGTCAATATTTTAAAAACCTGATTGTCTTTAAGATTCATGGGTCTCCATTCATTCAGGTCTTATTTTACCTATCCCAGTCAAGTTGACTAATTTGTACATTAACTACTTAACTTTTAAAGTTTTTTTTTTTTTTTTTTTTTTTTAGACAGTGTCTAGCTCTGTCACCCAGACTAGAGTAGAATGCGCAGTATCAGCTCACTGCAACCTCCGCCTCCCAGGTTCGAGCGATTCTCCTGCCTTAGCCTCCCTAGTAGCTGGGATTACAGGCGCGTACCACCACACCTGGCTAATTTTTGTATTTTTAGTAGAGATGGGGTTTCACCATGTTGGCCAGGCTAGTCCTGAACTCCTGACCTCAGGTGATCGGCCCACCTCAGCCTCCCAAAGTGCTGGGATTACAGGTGTGAGCCACGGCACCCAGCCCGACTTTTATACTTTACAAAATAAAATTCACAAATATGAAAAAAATCTTTGTCATATCATATAGTTTGGGGGTTCTGAAAATATCGTCATAGCATACTGTAGAATACAGGCAAAGTTTAGTAGTTATGGAAGAATGAATTTTTCTACCAACAATGCGATAAGAAGATGCTCCAGTTTTTACCTACTTAGTAATTTAATAGTTAACATTTTGGGAGGCTTTACTTTGTGTCAGGCATGGTGATAAACTCCTCACATACATATCTTATTTAATCCACTCAACAACCCTATGCAATACTCTTCTGGTCCTTATTTTACAAACGTAACAACCGAGACTCTGAAATGTTCAGGAACTTACTGAAGGCCACTCAGCTGGATAGTGGCTGATTTGAACTCAAGTAGTGCCCCTCTGTCCTCAGTGTTAACCACTAAAGTTGCATGTGTGCTGGCCCAGGCACAGAGTAAGTGTCGGATCCCCCGGGGTTAATGAGTGAGTTTGGACATCTAATGCTTCTCCATTCCTAAAATTCAACTTGATTCCTACCTTCCTGCAAGAGCCTGCGAAGGAGAACTCCTTCATAGACTCACTTCTTGTCTGTAATCCGTCTTTCATAACAGAAAAGTACTTCATTTAAACAAGGCCCTAACCTTCTCCTCTCTGCCCAGCCTCCACTAGAGGAAATGTCTCTCCTCCCAGTCAGGAGTTAACCACCTGCTGTAACTTCCTCTTTAGGCATAGCCAGAGGAAACTAAGTATGACTGTGCTTTCGCTCTGCAGAAAGAAAATGAGTGGCGAAGGAGTTGTGGAGGGATTCCTGAGCCTTTATGCCAGCTGGAAGCTTAAGGCCTTGGTATCTGAGACTTCACCCTTCAAAATGTCTTAGAGGATGGCCCAGCAACCAGCCAAATGGCCCAATGGCCTAGCCCAGTGGAGACGGTCTCAGCTTTTGACAATCTAGCTAGAGAAAGGGCTGGACAGGAAGGGCCCACTGGACAGCGAATATTGATAGGGCCCCTGGGAGGATCCATTTTCCCCTCCAACAGTGCCTGGCTCCCATTATCGGATTAGATGCAAAGTGGGCTGGCATGCCGGGGGTGACAGAAACAGTGTCTCCAGAAATCCTCTATGAAGACACCCAAGTATTGTTTAGAAGCAGCTCTGTATCTGGAAGATGGAAAACTGCACCCACTTCTTGCAGACATACAGTTCCAGTTCCCCCTACAGGACTTGCTCATACATGCAACAAATATTTAATCAGTGCCCACCATCTGCCACTGTGCCAGGTGCCCGACCTCATCATGAGTCAGGCAGAGGTGGTCCATGCAGTTTTCCCACAATGTGAGAGGGTGTTGAGGAGACTTTTAATGCTCATTTAACTACAGAAACATCTCTTGGTTTGGTACTTACTACAAAGTAAAACCAAGCACTTGTTGGTAATTTCTGGATGGATGACTGTGGAAAAGCTGGAGGAGACTGAGGATCAAGTGAGGAGAGATGGAGACTTCGCTTTAATGAACCTGCCCTTAACTATCATCACCGTTATCTCCTGCCGCATCCCTACAGCAAATATGCAAGACTGTCACGCAGCTAATTTCCAGGGGTTTACAGTTTGCAGAGGCAGCGGAAAGCACATCCCTCACTGACCCTGATGGGGGGCAATTCACTAGTAGCAGTCACAGGTACACATTCCCCATCCTTTGAGCCTTCCCAGCTGGAGGGCACCAAGAGAACAGTTGGGGAGGCCCCGAAATATGAAGGGTTGTTGAGCTGAAGGCAGTGAAAAAGTAAATGGAAGAACGCTCTCTGCCCTCCACTTGCCTAAATGCAGGATATAGATTTAGAAGCATAAAAGGTGTCCGCTCCCTCTCTCTACCAGGGAAAACAAGTTAACTACTGAAGACAACTTTAGACTCTCATGGGCCTGGAGCTGGAACCAGAGGAATCGACATGAAGGTGCTTTACTAACTCTATCTGCCGGTTACTCACCTTTCTACAAGTTCCCCCCTTAGACACTCAAAGTTCTTTTCCTTTGTCCTGTCGCTTCCTTAAAACTTGGCTTTTCTTTGTTGAAGATGCTATACAAGCTGGAATTCAAAGCTACCGCTTTGAGAACTACTCAATTCCTGCGTGTCTCCCAGGCAGATGTGAAATATACATGTTAATAAACTTCCACTGGTTTTTCTCGTTAATCTGTCTGTTGTAACAGGAGTCCGTTCCAACCACAAATCTACGGGGGTTGAGGTAAAACCCCTACAGTGGCACACACTGAAGAAGGTCCCCTCACTTTCCAAGGTTTCCCATCTCAGGTGGAAGGAGGCCTGCTAAGTCATGTGGAAATTATTCAGGAAAAGATCAAAGTGCTTCTACTTCTGCAGTTCCAAAAATATCTTTAAGTGCATGAAAACATGTATAATGCATGACAGGGACACACGCTGTAAGAGAAGCCCTGGGCTGAGATCAAATGTCAATCCCCAAATTCCACCACACAAGATGCTTTCCTGCCGCATATCTAGTTCCCAGAGTCTCTTGCTAAAAGAAAAAGAATCCAGCTGGTAAAACGAGTATCAGGTAGATGGCTCAGATTTCCTGCAGAGGAAACTGGTACATGTGCATGCCCCATAATGGTGAGGCCTGCTTCCCACCCTTATCCCCCACCCCTGCACCATAGTCTCCCTCACCGGGACTCTGCAGTAGTGGCCAGCCACTCCTCCTGCCTCCGCTCTGGCCCGATAAAGTCCGTCACCACTTAACCAGCTTGGCCCTTTAAACATGAATCAGATCAGGGAACTCCCTTGCTAGGGAACTCCGAGGCCTCCTGCTAACATTTGGACTAACATCCAAGCCGCTGCCATGGTCTGCAGGGTTCCTGCAGACCTTGATGCACCTGCCAGACACTGCCCCAGCGGCCACCACTCATTTCCCCCCTAGGGCCTTTGGAGTTGCTGCTGCATCTGCCTAGACAATCCTCCTCTAGGTCCACATGGCCTTCCATTCTTCACTGTATTCAGATTTTGGCTCAAATCTCCTCGCCTCAAAACACGCTTCCCAACAAACCCCTCTAAAATAGCTTCACACCTAGATGACATTCCTAGGACTGCTCTAACAAATGACCACCAGCTCGGCCTGAAAGAACTGGCATTTATTCTCTTACAGGACTGGAAGTCAGAAGCCCAGAATGTTTCACTGGGCCAAAGTCAAGGTGTTGGCAGGGCCCTACTCCCTCCAAAGTCTCTCAGGGAGGAGGATCCTTCCTTGCCTTTTCCGGCTGGAAGAGCTGCTTCCTTGGCATTCGTGGGCTCGAGGCCCCTCACTCTGTCTCCCAAGCCCACAGTGCAGCATCTTGCTACACTTGTCACTTTGCTGGTCTGTGCTGCAGCCGAATCTCCCCTGCACCCCGCCAACACAAAGACACATGTAATTACCCAGATAGCCAGGAGAATTGTAAAAGCAAATACAAGTCGAAAAGAAAAATAAGTTTTCTTTCTCCCTGGTGAAAAAAGGCAGAGATGACCCCCTTTTCTTAGCACATTTACGTTAGAAAGCTTGTGGTTGTGAATTTTCTTCTGCCCATGTGAGATATATGTAAATCCTTTATTTTATTTTATATTTTTATTGTTTTTTAGAGGCAGAGTCTTACTCTGTCACCCATGCTGGAGTACAGTGATGCTCACTGCAGCCTCAAACTCCTGGGTTCAAGTGGTTTTCTTGCTTCAGCCTCCCAAGTGGCTAAAAAAATTTATAGAGACACGGTCTCGTTATGTTGCCTAGGATGGTCTCAAACTCCCGGCTTCAGGTGATCCTCCTGCCTTGACCTCCCAAAGTGCTGAGATTATAGGCGTGAGCCACCACACTGGGCAGAGATGTACATAAATATTTTTGAAAGCTAAGAAAAAACTTTTGGCAGCTTTACAACTCAGAACTGTTTTTCTCAAGGACCTGGGAGCTAGCTTTTTGAAATGCAAACATCAGTAATCCCAGAACTTTGAGAGGCTGAGATGGGAGGATTGTTTAAAGCCAGGAGTTCAAGACCAGTCTGGGCAACACAGTGAGACTTCGTCTCTACAAAAAATAATGGAAAAAAAAAGTAACCGGGCATGGTGGTGCACACCTATAATCCCAGCTACTCAGGAGACTCAGGTGGGAGGATCACTGAAGCCCAGGAGTTTGAGGTTACAGAGAGCCATAATTGTGTCACTACACTCTAGCCTAAGCAACAGAATATGACCCTGTCTCTAAAATATATACATACACGTGTATGTGTGTGTGTATGAAATGTAAACATCAAGGAAGACAGTGTCCCTATCTCCCAGTCTCCATGGGAGGGAGAGGGTTAGTCTCCTAACTTTGGCTCTAAATTGCAAACTTATCCTCTGTCATAAGATATGAGTTTATTTTTCCTTTGGATAAAGGCAATTAGCAAACACAAATGGTTATCCCGATTACCAAGTGAATCTAGAATGAACTAAGTGTGACAAATGGCATTGTCCAGCCTGCTCACTGCGGGTGAGTCACTTATTTTTGTGTGCGTGGTGTTTGTGTGTGGTGGGCTGTATGTGTCTGGTGTGTGTGTGTTTGTGTATGTGTGTGGTGGGTTTTGTGTGGTGTTTGTGTGTGTGTGGTGTGTGTTTGGTGTTGGTGTGTGTGGTGGGTTGTGTGTGTGTGGTGTGTTGTGTGTGTGTTGTGTGTGTGGTGGGTTGTGTGTGTGGTGGGTTATGAGTGTGTGTGATGAGTTGCGTGTGTGTAGTGGGTTGTGTGTGTGTGTGGTGAATTGTGTGTGTGTGGTGGGTTTTGTGTGTGTGGTGAGTTGTGTGTGTATGGTGGGTTGTATGTGTGGTGTGTGTGTGGTGGGTTGTGTGTGTGTGGTGTTTGTGTATGTGTGTAGTAGGTTTTGTGTGGTGTTTGTGTGTGTGGTGTGTGTTTGGTGTTGGTGTGTGTGTGGTGGGTTGTGTGTGGTGTTTGTGTGTGTGGTGGATTGTGTGTGTGTGGTGGGTTGTGTGTGGTGTGTGTGGTGGGTTGTGTGTGGTGGGTTGTGTGTGGTGTGTGTGGTGGGTTGTGTGTGGTGTTTGTGTGTGTGTGGTGGATTGTGTGTATGGTGGGTTGTGTGTGGTGTGTGTGGTGGGTTGTGTGTGGTGTTTGTGTGTGCGTGGTGGATTGTGTATGTGTGTGGTGGGTTGTGTGTGTGTGGTCTGTGTGGGGTGTGTGTGTGGTGGGTTGTGTGTGTGTGTGGTAGATTGTGTGTGTGTGGTGGGTTGAGTGTGTGTATGGTGGATTTGTGTGTGGTGGGTTGTGTGTATGGTGGGTTGTGTGTGTGTGCTGGGTTCTGTGTGTGTGGTGTGTTGTGTGTGGTGGGTTGTGTGTGTGTGGTGGATTGTGTGTGTGGTGGGTTGTGTGTGTGTGTGGTGGGTTGTGTGTGTGGTGTGTGTGTGGTGGATTGTGTGTGTGTGGTGGGTTGTGTGTGTGGTGGGTTGTGTGTGGTGTGTGTGTGGTGGATTGTGTGTGTGGTGTGTGTGTGGTGGGTTGTGTGTGTGGTGGATTGTGTATGTGTGGCAGGTTGTGTGTGTGGTGGGTTGTATGTGGTGTGTGTGGTGGGTTGTGTGTGTGGTGGGTTGTGTGTGTGTGGTGAGTTGTGTGTGGTGGGTTGTGTGTGGTGGGTTGTGTGTGTGGTGAGTTTTGTGTGTGTGGTGGGTTTTGTGTGTGCGTGGTGGGTTATGTGTGTGTGGTGGGTTGTGTGTGTGTGGTGGGTTATGCGTGTGTGTGGTGAGTTGCATGTGTGTGGTGGGTTGTGTGTGTGTGTGTGATGGGTTGTGTGTGTGGTGTGTGTGGTGGGTTGTGTGTATGTGTGTGGTGGGTTGTGTGTGTGTGCGGTGTTTGTGTATGTGTGTGTAGTGGGTTTTGTGTGGTGTTTGTGTGTGTGTGGTGGGTTGTGTGTGGTGTTCGTGTGTGTGGTGGATTGTGTGTGTGGTGGGTTGTGTGTGGTGTGTGTGTGGTGGGTTGTGTGGTGTTTGTGTGTGGTGGGTTGCGTGTGGTGTGTGTGGTGGATTGTGTGTGTGTGTGGTGGGTTGTGTGTGTGTGGTGTGTGTGTGTGGTGTGTGTGTGGTGGGTTGTGTGTGTGTGGTGGGTTGTGTGTGTGTGGTGAGTTGTGTGTGTGTATGGTGAATTATGTGTGTGTGGTGGGTTGTGTGTATGGTGGGTTGTGTGTGTGTGCTGGGTTCTGTGTGTGTGGTGTGTTGTGTGTGTTGTGTGTGGTGGATTGTGTGTGTGTGGTGGGTTGTGTGTGGTGTGTGTGGTGGGCTGTGTGTGTGGTGTGTGTGGTGGGCTGTGTGTGTGGTGTGTGGTAGATTGTGTGTGTGTGGCGGGTTGTGTGTGTGTGGTGGGTTGTGTGTGTGGTGTGTGTGGTGGATTGTGTGTATGTGGTGGATTGTGTGTGTGTGGTGTGTGTGTGTGGTGGGTTCTGTGTGTGTGGTGGGTTGTGTGTGTGGTGGATTGTGTGTGTGTGGCGGGTTGTGTGTGTGTGATGGGTTGTGTGTGGTTGTGTGGTGGATTGTGTGTGTGGTGGGTTGTGCGTGTGGTGGGTTGTGTGTGTGTGGTGGGTTGTGTGCGTGTGTGGTAGGTTGTGTGTGTGTGGTGGGTTGTGTGTGGTGGGTTTTGTGTGTGTGGTGGGTTTTGTGTGTGGTGGGTTGTGTGTGTGTGGTGGGTTTTGTGTGTGTGTGGTGAGTTGTGTGTGTGGTGGGTTGTATGTGTGTGGTGGGTTGTGTGTGTGTGGTGGGTTGTGTGTGTGTGGTGAGTTGTGTGTGTGTGGTGGGTTTTGTGTGTGTGTGGTGGGTTATGTGTGTGTGGTGGGTTGTGTGTGTGTGGTGGGTTGTGTGTGGTGGGTTGTGTGCGTGTGTGTGTGTGTGTTGCGTGGCTGTATAAAAGAGTGAAGTTTATTTTTGTCTTTGCCGTCTCTTAGTGAGTTTCCTGTGATGTGCATCTCATTCTGGTTTAATAGTTATTCAAGAATAAAACTTTTATATCTCTTCTATTTTGTGGAGAGGTTTTCTGGGTTAACAGGTGATTTTGTTTTTAATTATATTTCCCCACCATAATATCCACACTTCAAAATTCTTAGCTTAATTACATCTGCAAAGTACCTTTTGCCATGCAGGGTCATATTCAGGGGTTCCAGAGATTAGGACCCAGATATCTTTGGGGCTACTTGGGGCCCTTTTTTGAGGTTACGAAGCCCCTTCACCTACCCCATCACCTTACAGCCCCCACTCAGCTATATTGTTTACAGCATTCTCACCTACCTGAAACTAGTGACACATTTATTCACTTGGACAGTTTTGTCTAGTTCCCACCACAATAGAAACCACAGGAAGGCAGGGATTTGGCCTGTATTTTCACCACAATATAACCAGTCTCTAGAAAGGTGTCTGGCCCATGGTACGTATTCAGTAAGTGTTTGTGGTTAAAATGAATGAGCAAATGTAAGTGCAATACCATGGTTAAGCTAATTTGATTAGACCACACTGAATTGCCAATGCATTATACAGCAGTGTGAAGCTTTTTTTTTTTTTTTTTTCTTATTTTTTAAGAGACAGGGTCTCACAGTGTTGCCTGGGCTAGACTTGAACTCTTGGGTGCAAGCTTTCCTCCAATCTCAGCCTCCTGAGTAGCTGGGACTACAGACAAGAGTGCCCGGTACCCGGTATGTGAACCAATTGTTAGCAGTAAATTTCTAACTGTTTTCCCTTGGCTGCTGCTTGGCAAGCAAGTGATGAGAGTCTGGTAGAACCTACAGTGAGAGGAAATACCATCTTTTCTTAGAGAACGATTTAAATCAGCATGTAAGTGAGGCAAAGAACAAGAACTTGCAGGAAAGGTTGTTTATAATTCACTTCCTTGAAGGATTGATTATAGGTAGCAAGGCCTTAAATATACTCTTTTTTTCAGGAACAGTATTCCAGTTAGGATAACTGGAATGCAAGAGCCTTTTAGGGCACCTCTCACGCCAAGGGGGACATGACGTGGCCAGAGTCACCTGCTGGTGGGAGGAAGGCGCTCCGCTCCTTGCTGACCACGCTCACCACTGTGCCTCTTGGTGATTTGGTCTTGGGGACTGTACATTGCCAGCAACAATCTGCAACAAATCGTCTTGGTGCCTCAGTCAAGAGAGAACATGCTCCACTTTAATTAGAAATTTGCTCTGTTACTCTTTTAAGGTCAAATCTCATTTATGATTACAATACTGTGCCTCTTTCTACTCCAAACTGGTATGAGGTTTTATCTTCAACTCAAGTCAGAAGATTAATTTAGAGCCCAGGTGTACCTGTTCTTGGGTTTAATATCTGCTAACATCCAAGCTTGATTTGGAAATGCAAGGAGATTCTGAACAGACTCTGCTAAGTCTGTGATGCGGCAGAAGCAAGTGTATTGTCAAGCGGTAGTTTCCTATGGGTGGCATATGGGACGGTTTATGAGCCATCTGTGCACATTTACCAAGTCACTGAAATACCACCGCTAACCTCAGCTCACTCCTGCGCAGACCCCTTTCACATGAAACCACTCGGTGACTTGGAGGAATCAGAGTGTAGACCTGGCTTCAACTCTTTACCCTCTCATCTGCTTCCAAGACCGAATCCTGGTCGTGGTTCAACTTGTTGCCTTCAGAGTCGCCAGGAAAGTCGCAGATCCCTCCTAACTGGGTTGCCTTCACTTTCTTAAAACATGAGAAGAGAATATCCTCTTAACGGGATTTAAGAAGGTTTATTTTAGGAAATTATTAGAAATTAAAATTAAAACAATGTAACATGTTTACTGCATAATAATGTTCTATTAAATTACTACAGTCTATAAATACACTAAAATTAAATTTTAATATACTAAATCTTAGTATATTATTAAATATAATATATTATGTGTAATNCTTAGTATATTATTAAATATAATATATTATGTGTAATATACAATATATTATATTATTGATATATTCAATAATATATTACAAATTATTTTTAAAAGAACACTTGAAAAGCATTTAATTTCACAGCATCTAAACTACCGTGGTTCCACTGGCTGAGATGCCACTCATTTTCTATGACCTGAGCTGGTTTACGGTTCTAACAAATATGCACATGGCATATAAAACCAGTGCAACAAATTGGCATGATTTTTGGTTACAATGAAATTAGGAGAAGTTCTTTTTACTTTTTAATATTTTTTAAAGGCAGTCAAACTTAGCAGTGGAGGACTGTATACCAACTTTACTGACACTAATGTGAATCAATCCTGATAACTCAGTACCAGCCAAGAAGTTCTGAGGATGAAACCACAAATCCACAAGGGATGATGGAAGTAGGTAAGAAAAAGAATTCCACAGCATTGTTATTTGAAACTAAGTTTAAAGAGTAATGAACATGGGTTGTGCTCAGCATCTCCATCTAGTGGTAGGTTTTTTGTTGGTTGTTTTGTTTTTGTTTTTTTTTTCTTTGAGACAGGGTCTCACTTGCCGTGCCCTGGGGTACAGTGGTGCAATCATAGGCTGAGGTACAGTGGTGCAATCATAGGCTGGGGTGCAGTGGTGCAATCATAGCTCACTGTAGCCTCCAACTCATGGGCTGGGATCCTCCTGCCTCAGCCTCCCAAGTAGCAGGCACCACTATGCCCAGCTAAGCTTTTTTTTTTTTTCCGAGATGGGGGTCTTACTATGTTGCCGAGGCTGGTCTTGAACTCCTGGTTTCAAGTAATCCTCCCACCTGAGCCTCCCTAAATGCTGGGGTTATAGGTGTGAGCCACAAGCCCTGTTTATAGCAGCGTTCATCCATTCATAAGGGCAGAGTCCTTATGACCTAAACACCTCCCATTAGGCCCCAACTCCCAACACAGTTGCATTGGAAGTTAAATTTCCAATACATGAACTTCAGAGGACACAGACCATAGTTGGGTTTAAACATATGAATTTGGGAAGAATATAGTTATGGGCTAAATTATGTCCTCCCCCCCAAAATTGTGTGTGTATATATATATATTTAAATGTAGTAATTTGTCTTTCTAAGTAACTCATAGACTCTGATTAAATGTGGCAGATTACATACATATGTTTATCCCCACCCACTCCTGTCACATTTGCCATGGTGGACTCAGCTTGTGCACTAGGCCTCAACAGACCGCCAAAATGGAGTCATTCATGCTAAATGTGACATAATCAAACTGAAACTTTAAGGAAGCAGATAGGTCCTAAGACAGACCAGGTTTTGTTTTTCTATTGTAAACAGGAGATTCCAGCACAAGGAGGTCCCCTATACTCTCACCTTTATCCACCTTAGAAAACCCACTCTTCCACTATTTCCCAGTGGGATATGGTACCAAATTTATGATGGTGACAGGGTGTCATCGATGCCTAAATCTTTGAGACGTTGACTGAAAAGGGAAAATCATTAAGTTTAGCCCAACGCTGCCTCCTAATATGTTTTAAGTTTGGCCCCAAGGTTTCTCCTACCTAGTTAACAGTGAGCTAACTGGATGTATAAACAAACTATAACCTACTCTTGTGCCAAACACTAAGTTTCAGCCAATCAAAGGCAACCAACTGTTCAAACCAGGTTCAAATGAGGCAAACTCGAAGCTGTAACCAATCTGGCTGCTTCTGTACCTCACTTCTGTTTTCTTTCTGTCACTTTCCTTTTTCTGTCCATAAATCTTCCTTGGCCATGTGGCAGCTCCAGTCTCTCTGAACCTATTCTTCTGGTTCAGGGGACACCAGATTCACAAATTGTTCTTTCTTTGCTCAGTTAGTTCTGTTAAATTTAATTTATCTAAGGCTTCCCTTCTTTCCTTTCTTTCTTTTTTTTTTTTTTTTTTTCTTTTTTTGAGATGGGGTTTTGCTTTGCTGCCCAGGCTGAAGTGCAGTGGTGTGATCACAGCTCACTGCAGCCTCGACCTCCCAGGCTTAAGTGATCCTCCCACCTCAGCCTCCTGAGTAGCTGGGACTATAAGCATGCACCACCACACTCAGCTAATTTTGGAAAAAAAATTTTTTTGAGATGGAGTCTTGCTCTGTCACCCAGGCTGGAGTGCAGTGGTGCAGTCTTGGCTCACTGCAACCTGTGCCTTGGGTTCAAGAGATTCTCCTGCCTCAGCCTCCCGAGTAGCTGGGATTACAGGCACGTGCCACCACACCCAGCTAATTTTTTGTATTTTTAGTAGAGGCAGGGTTTCATCATGTTGGCTAGGCTGGTCTTGAGCTCCTGACCTTGTGATCCGCCCACCTTGGTCTCCCAAAGTGCTGGGATTACAGGCGTGAGCCACTGCGCCCAGCCTGAAAATTTTTTTGTAGAGATGGGGTCTCACTATGTTGCCCAGACTGGTCTCCCGCCTTGGACTCCCAAAGTGTTGGGATTGCAAAATTCACAAGGAGAAAGATGGTGGGGAAGCAATGGTGGTAACGGACTGAGCAGAGCAGAGTCCCTGCGGTGGGGTGCGGCGGGGGGTAAGAGAATTGAATTCATTGACCTCTGAAACGGGTCTGAACCAAGAGACACAAGGTGCAGGAGAGACAGAGTGAAGCTGGGGACACAGGAGAACGCCCCCTGCAATGCACCACCGCTGCAGGAGGCCAGAGTATACTCTGCAGGAATGGAACGGGTAAGAGCAAAAGGCTCATACAGGGAGGTAAAGTCAAAGTCCCTGTGCTAAATGGTGGCTGTCAGCCTCCTGACCCTACTTGGCCTCCAGAACACAAACAGCCTGGTGGTGACAAAAGCTCTGAGGATTCTTTGTTGGAAAAACTGCATAGGCCCAAAGACATGTAGGTAATACTGACATTTGGGATCATTTTTTTTTTTTTTTTTTGAGACGGAGTCTCGCTGTGTCGCCCAGGCTGGAGTGCAGTGGCGCGATCTCAGCTCACTGCAAGCTCCGCCTCCCGGGTTCCCGCCATTCTCCCGCCTCAGCCTCCGAGTAGCTGGGACTACAGGCGCCCGCCACCGCGCCCGGCTAGGTTTTGTATTTTTAGTAGAGACGGGGTTTCACCGTGTTAGCCAGGAGGTCTCGATCTCCTGACCTCGTGATCCGCCCGTCTCGGCCTCCCAAAGTGCTGGGATTACAGGCTTGAGCCACCGCGCCCGGCCAGGGATCATTTAAATAAACAAAAAGTCCGCCTCACTACTTGATCACCCTACAACACAACCCACCAATTAACAGGGCCCCACCTTCCCATGAAGCTTTCAATTAGGCTTTTTAGGAATGACTCCAACGTGAAGGACCAAAACCACAGCTGAAATAAGGAGGTGAATGGAACTTTAAAAAAGAAATCCTGTATTTATAGGATAGCATTTTAAAATTAGGAATAAGCTTTTAAAAAGGAAAGAGCTAGGCCGGGCGCGGTGGCTCACGCCTGTAATCCCAGCCCTTTGGGAGGCCGAGATGGGTGGATCACAAGGTCAGCCATCCTGGCTAACATGGTGAAACCCCGTCTCTACTAAAAAATACAAAATATTAGCTGGGCGTGGTGGCTGGTGCCTGTAGTTCCAGCTACTTGGGAGGCTGAGGAAGGAGAATGGCCTGAACCCAGGAGGCAGAGCTTGCAGTGAGCCGAGATCGCACCACTGCACTCCAGCCTGGGTGACAGAGTGAGACTCAGTCTCCAAAAAAATAAATAAATAAAAATAAAATAAAAATAAATGGTGGAGTCAGGGTTTGAATCCAGGTAGTCTGGCTGTAGAGTGTGTGCCCTTCACTACTATGGTGTACTGTCTTTTATCATTATATAATGAACTTCTTTATCCCTAAGAATATTCTTTGTCATATAGTTTATTTTTTCTGGTATTAATATTGGCAAACCCACTTTTTAAAGTTGATATTTGCCTAGTTTAATTATATACATGCATCAAATTATATTTGTGTATTTTTTCTTCAGCCTTTTTTTACTTTGTCTTTATATTTTAGGGACGTTTCTCTTTTTTATTTATTTATTTATTTTTGAGACAGGGTCTTCTTGCTCTGTCACCCAGGCTGGTGTGCAATGGCNAAAAAAAAAAAAAAAAAAAAAACTCAAGCATTTCAAAAGGAAGTAAAAAATAATGTCAACTATAAGACATTCTAGGAAAGGAAAACTATGGAAACAGTAAAAGACCAGTATTTGCCGGGGTTTTGGGGACAGAGAGGGATGAATAGGTGGAGCACAGAGGATTTTTAGGAGGGTGAAATCATTTCCTATGATACTATAATGGTGGATACACCTCACTGTAAAATGTGCTACAGGGACCAAACTCTAATGTAAACTATACTTCAGGTAATAATAATGTATCAATATTGGCTCATCAGTTTTAACAAATTTATCACACTAATGCAAAATGTTAATAATAAGAGAAACTGAGAAGGCGGTGGGGGTACGGGGAACCCTCTGTACTTTGTGCAGTTTATTTGTAAACTTAAAACTGCAGTAAAAAATAAAGTCTATTTTAAAAAGAGAAAAAAAGGACCTGAAAGTTTCCTCCTCCCTGTAGTCCTCCAGTTAGCCTCACTAGAGTCTGCTGTTCTTGCAAGTTCCTTGTAAATCTTTCCAGAATTACCCAATGCGATGTGTAAGCATGTGTGCACATTCCTAGTTTTTACACAAATTGAAACATATCACACTGGATACATGGCTTTATATCTTTCTTTCTTTATCTTTTTATTTTTTAGAGATGGAGTCTCGCTATGTTGCTCACGCTAGAGTGCAGCTGCTATTCACAGGTGTGGTCATAGCACACAACAGCCTTAACTCCTGGGCTCAAGCCGTCCCCCCGCCTGTCTCCAAAACTGCTGGAATTACAGGTGTGAGCCACCATGCCCCGCCTACGCTGATTTTTTTTTTTTTTTTTTATCATGGAGAAACGTTTGATAGTCATGAAGTCAAATTCATCAATCTCTTATCTTATGGCATTGGGTTTTGTATTATACTTCCCCAGGAAAAAGTTATTAAGCAAACAAATGAATAGAATCCTCAAGTTGTCATCTGGTACATTTAATTTCATTCATCTGGAATTTATTATAGTGTAAAAAGCGAGGCAGGAACTAACATTAATCATTTTCCTCCACAAGGCTAGTCTCATATTCCAACACCATTTATTGGTTAATGCATCTTCTTCCTTCTTTCCCTCTGCCCTCCATGTGCTTCTACACTCATTCCGCACTGAGACAGTTCTTGTTAAAGTCACCCCTGGCCTCACTAGGTCCAGTGCTTTCTGGCATCATCTTCCTAAACCTCTGGGCACACACTGCCAGCCCTGCCTCCCCCTCCCAACATCCCCTTCCCCACCTCTGTGACACCACATGCTCCTGACCTGCCACTGAGATCCTACCAGCTCATCTTCATCCACCCACCCCTCTTACTCCATGTTGGATCCCCTCCCAGTGAGGCCCTAACCTCTTCCCTCCTCACACTCTTCTGCCAGGGCTAGCTACTTCCTGCTCCAATCCCCAATCTCATCTCTGCTCTGATCTCGATCTGCATGCAGATAACACAATTTCCCATCTGCAGCCAGAGCTCCACCAGTCCTGCTCATTCAACATCTCCACTGGCATATCCCACAGACACCTCACACTTCTCACTGCCCTCCTGAGTCCCTCTCTCCCTGAGGATCATCACCATGCCTACAGCTGTTCAAGCCAAAAACCTGGGATTCCCCCCCCCTCTGTTGACCTCGACCCCAACATCTGATCAATCATCAAACCCAAGGTATTTCTGGACTTTGTTTTTCCCATCTTCACTGCCCCCAGTTTTGTCCCAACCACATTCGTCTCTCACCTGGACAATCACAACTGTCTCCTGCTGAGATTTATTCCCTCTTATCCACTCCGCACAGCAGCCAGAGTGAGCTTTCAGAAATGCTATTGGGACCAGGCGCCATGGCTCACACCTGTAATCTCAGCAGTTTGGAAGGGTGAGGTAGGAGGATCACTTGAGCTCAGAAGTTCAAGACCAGTGTGGGCAACATAACAAGGCCTCCTCTCTCCTGAAAACAAACAAACAAACCAAAAAAACAAAAAACAAAAAAACAAAACTAGCTGGGTGAGGTGGTCCTGTAGTCCTAGCTACTGGGAGGCTGAGGCAGGAAGATCAGTTGAGCCTACAAGATGGAGGCTGCAGTGAGCTCTGATTATGCCATTGCGGGCAACAGAATAAGACTTTGTCTCAAAAAAAGAGAAAAGAAAAGAAGATACAAGAAAATGCTATTGCTTTGTTTTTTTATTTTAAAAGTATTAAGGCCAGGTACGGTTGGCTCAAGCCTGTAATTTCAGTACTTTGAGAGTCCAAGGTGGGTGGATTGATGAACCCAGGAGTTTGAAACTAGCCTGGGCAATGTGACAAAATCCTATCTCAAAAAAAAAAAAAAAAAAATACAAAAATTAGCCTAGGATGATGGCATGCACCTGTGGTCCCAGCTACTTGGGAGGCTGAGGTGGGAGGATTGCTTGAGCACAGGAGGTTGAGGCTGCAGTGAGCCATGATTGCACTACTGCTCTCCAGCTTGAGCGACAGAGCAAGACCCTGTCTCAAAAAATAGTTTTAAAAGTTATTTTTATATTTTAATAGACAAATTATCCACGAGTTATACAAATTTAAAAGTACAAAGGGAGTACAGTTTTCCTGCCTCTGTTTTCCCCAGCTGGACAGATCCTCTTCTTATAGGCAAACACTGTTACAAGTTTCTTGTTTTTCCCTTCTAGAAACATTCCATGCATTTACAAACACACAAATTTGTTCATTTTTAGTTTTAGTTTTTGCTCACATAATTGATAACACATGCTCTACCTGCACTATCCAATATGGTAGCCACCTGCCACAGGTTTAGGAACACTTGCCATGTGGCTGGTGTGACTGAGGTATTTATTGGAATGCTAAAACAAGAGATTGATGCTTCCAGTGTTGCTTCATTTCACTTCAGGGGACATATTGAAGATACTTGTGCTCAGTTTTCTGACATTTATTCTATGCAAGTCTCATGGCTACATTCATTAAAACTAATTCAGTATTTAAGTGGAAATGCTGTGAATCATTGCTGGTTTTATGGAACTGTTGAAAGCTGTTGAAAGCTTATGAACTGTTGAAATATATGCATTTAATGATCTTTTCTTTACCAAAGATCATTTTCAGGGTTGTGGAAGAGTTCTTCTAAGATTTACTGTACTTTTAACTAACTCCAAGATTTTCTTGAGACAGAAACCATGACTACCAAATATACAATAATAAGTATTATTATTATTCGTTTTAGGGACAAGGTCTTGCTCTGTGGCCAAGGCTGAGAGTGGTGGCTCAAGCCTATAATCCCAACGCTTTGGGAGGCTGAGGTGGGAGGGTCATGTAGTGGCATGGTCATAGCTCACTGCAACCTTGACTTCCTGGGCTCAAGTGATCCTCCCACTCCAGCCTCCTGAGTAGCTAGGACCACAGACTTGTGCCACCACACTCAGCTAATTAAAAAAAAAATTTTTTTTTTTGTAAAGATAGCCTCTCTCTATGTTGCCCAGGCTGTTCTTGAACTCCTGGGCTCAGTGATCCACCCACCTTGAACTCCCAAAGTGCTGGGATTACAGGCATGAGTCACTACTCTCAACCCAACTATTCAATAATTAAAAATTAAAAAGTCAGTATTTTCTCACCAATATCACACTACATATAAATGGGCTAAATTTGAATATCTAGGGAAAAGAAACCTCATTTGTGACCTAGCCAGACAAATATAAGCATTTCAAATTAAATATTTTCATAATGGTGACAAATAATTACAATTTACATACTTTTGTCACAAGAATCAACATACAGAGGTTTTAATTATAATATACAGCATTATGTAAATTCGCAATATTTCAAGAAAAATTTGAAGAATACTTAGTTGATATTGAGAAATTTAGAGTGGCTTTTGAATTTATGCAATATAATTTTTGAATTTATGTTAATGGTACCAAACTGACACAAGTTGGCAAATGTACTTGAATAGGTGTAGTTTTGCAACTGATATGCTCTTGCTTCAAAGTCAAATCACTTTTTCTAAAAGAAATAAACTATTTTTGTCAATGTGGTTGCAAACACTAAAGGACAATATTTTTTGGTACTCAGTTCAGTTATTGGAAAACTAAGCTTGGAACAAGTTGGATATGTGAGTCTACTTTTTTAGCTGTGATGACCAGGAGGATCATTAACCATCATTAAATAGTTAAGTCCTGTTGTTGCTCCCCTGGATTGGGACATGTTACCTGGAGCTAAGCTCATGAATATGCCCTAAGTAGTCCTTTCACACGTCCACACCTATGAGTGCTCTGCAGTAGGACCATCCACCTCTTTAGGGTGCACCTCACATACCTACACCCGAAGTGAATTTTGTGTGGCCATTTAAGTACAGCCAGACTGGCTCCTCCCTCACCAACTCTTACCACCCTGCTCCCAACCTACCTCCCCATCTCAACCGCCTCACCTCCCCTGCAACAGGCCTGATGCAACTTTCCCCCCAGCCCCCACCAAAGTCAGGATGAGTTTCCTGCTCTGCTCAGCTCAAGTCCCACCTTGTCCTGGAAGATTTCTCTCCTCACCCATCCTCAGGACGTCCCCCAGCATGGGTCTGTGGGGGCCAAGGGAAAACTTCCCCTTTGCCTTCTGAAGGTTCACTGAAAAATCAGTTGATGAAAGGCAGATTAATAGAATAAATTAATTTATTTATATTTTAGAGACAAGGAACCATTTGATCTTTGACAAACCTGACAAAAACAAGAAGTGGGGAAAGGATTCCCTATTTAATAAATGGTGCTGGGAAAATTGGCTAGCCATATGTAGAAAGCTGAAACTGGATCCCTTCCTTACACCTTATACTAAAATTAATTCAAGATAGATTAAAAAAGTCAGGAAACAACAGGTGCTGGAGAGGATGTGGAGAAATAGGAACACTTTTACACTGTTGGTGGGATTGTAAACTAGTTCAACCATTGTGGAAGACAGTGTGGTGATTCCTCAAGGATCTAGAACTAGAAATACCATTTGACCCAGCCATCCCATTACTGGGTATATACCCAAAGGATTATAAATCATGCTGCTATAAAGACACATGCACACGTATGTTTATTGTGGCACTATTCACAATAGCAAAGACTTGGAACCAACTCAAATGTCCATCAATGACAGACTGGATTAAGAAAATGTGGCACATATCCACCATGGAATACTATGTAGTCATAAAAAGGATGAATTCATGTCCTTTGTAGGGACATGGATGAAGCTGCAAACTGTCATTCTCAGCAAACCATTGCAAGGACAGAAAACCAGACACCACATGTTCTCACTCATAGGTGGGAACTGAACAATGAGATCACTTGGACACCAGAAGGGGAACATCACACACTGGGGCCTGTTGTGGGGTGGGGGGAGCGGGGAAGGATAGCATTAGGAGATATACCTAATGTAAATGACAAGTTAATGGGTGCAGCACACCAACATGGCACATGTATACATATGTAACAAACCTGCATGTTGTGCACATGAACCCTAGAACTTAAAGTATAATAATAATTTTTAAAAATAGATTTTAGAGACAAGGTCTTGCTCTGTCCAGATAGGCTGAAGTACAGTTTCGCGATCATAGCTCACTGCACCTTCGAACTCCTGGGCTCAAGCAATCCTCCTGCCTCAGCTTTAACAGGAAATATTTATTAACATGCATGAGAGAGAACCACAGAGTGATTACCCCAACCCCTCAATGGGATACAGAAGCTTATCCACCATTTGAGTTTACACATATATGGGGGCTCAGATAGTGGCAAGACAGGTTGTGGAAGGGAGGGAAGAGGAGGCCTGGTTGGCAAAGGGAGTCTTGTTAGGCAGATGACACCTCACAGGTAGCAGCCCTCAGAAGGAATACAGGGTAAATGTTTGTTTCAGACCTGTAAAGGTTGCCAGCCTCTCAGTTAATCTTTCCTAGATCCAGACAAGGGAGGGCCTCGCAGAAAGCCTGGCTACATCAATGTAGATTTCCTCTACAGATGCAAATCTCTCCACAAAAGACAGCTTTTTCGTTATTCTTCTATTTCCAGCCATTCTGAACAGCCACCTTGTGTCAAATAAGTATTTTTTTGGGGTGAAATATTTTGGTTTCCTTCAAGTTCTTGGGCTAGGAAACATCTTTGGGTGCATCTTTTCTCTCTAACCCCATCTAAAGCTTTCAGGGAACGCGGATCCCATCTCTTTCTGCTTAAGGAAGTCTGAGTAGCTCACAGCTGGGGAGTGAACTGCCCTAAGGAGTGGTGGGATTTCACGCACCCAGAAGTGGTTAATGGAAGTCGAGTTTCTTTCTGGTGCCCCCAGAGCACACTGTTAAGGAAGCTTTCAGCTCTGAGAGGAGAACCCTGGCCAGGGGTGCATAAGTAGGGGACAAAAGCCTTGTGCCCTGTACTAGACATCAGTTGCTTTTCATGTTTCCTCATTTAATCCTCAAAACAACTCCTTAAGACAGTTTCTGATCCCCATCTTACAGATAAAGAAACAGAAGTTCAAAGAGAGCCATGAAGTTACGTGAGATCGTCTACTTCAGGTGATCCCTGTGCTGTGGGAACCAGAGGCATGGTGGTGGTGGTTACTGACATGCAAAGTCCCAGAGCTTCTTCGTCCTTGCTCCAGCATACCCCGGAGTCCAGCTGGTATTTGGACAGTTTTCCTTGGGTTTCCTCTCACCTTATGAATTCCATCATGCTGTTCTGCCACACCAGAAGGCTCCCCCACTCGCCAAGAGAATCTATCCCACGGATAATGAGACACGAGGAATGGTCAGGAAAGGCAGATGCAGGATCCACACTGGACATCTTTGCTGTCGATCAAGGTTGCAGGCGCCAGAGTCCTCCCTAAAGGGAGGACTTCCTTCTCAGTGTGGCTCAGGGAGTGGGAGGCGGGAACAGGGGTAGGGACCTCATCGAGGTCTCATTTGGTTTGAGGATGTCTGTATTTCGGGGAAGAAATCCCAGGATGAGTGTCTCAGGGACACTGGGGAATGGTCCCACGTAAAGGACCCAAGACAGGGCAGCCTTGCCTGGGCAGGAGTGGGGCACAGAAAGCCCTTGGGGGAGCAGAGCAGTGGAGAAGAGGCCCAGGCCGGCCGAGACCGCGGAATGCTCAGGCCGGAGCCAGAGGGAGGTGGGACCAAGAGCTGCGCGCCCGGGCTAGCCGCCTGCAGCCGCGGCCGGGGTCAGGGTCATGAGGGCTGGACCGAGGGGAGGGAGGGGGGTGAGATGGGGAGGAAGGGCGCGGGACAGCATCCCGCCCCAGAGGCTGGT
Source organism: Rhinopithecus bieti (assembly GCF_001698545.2). Lineage (NCBI taxonomy): Eukaryota > Metazoa > Chordata > Mammalia > Primates > Cercopithecidae > Rhinopithecus > Rhinopithecus bieti. The sequence goes on along the minus strand of NW_016808927.1, from coordinate 333,998 downwards.
CCCACGGGGGAGGGGAGGAGCCGGAGTTGCTGGAGGGGATCCAGGAGGTGGGGGGGGGAGGAGGTGGGGGCCGCCCCGCGAGAAGAGCGGGAAGAGGCGGACAGCGAGGCCAAGATTTCAGCTGCGGGACGCTCAGGGGAGACCTCCAGGCGCAGGGAAGGACGTGAGGAGGGGAAGCGGGCTGGGGCGGCAGCCGGGCGGAGGGGCAGCTGCGCAGGCGGAATGACGAACGCCTTTGGTCTAAGGCGACCACCCTGGCAGCTCTTCACTGAGGGGCCTCGGTTTCCACATCTGTCTCTTTCCGGTCCCAAGACCACTAGGACCGACGGGGCTCGCCGGGAGGGTCAGCCTCTCCGGTGGCCCCAGTCATGCATCAGGGGACTGATCAGAAGGGCTGGGAGAGGGGTCATGGGGAAGGCCCTAGAAAAAAGAGGAAGGAGGGAAGATTTTGCCTGAAGCGGGAAAGCCAAGGGCTGGGCGGCGCGAGACGCCCATTCCTAGTGACTGGGGCGGGCTGGTGGCCCGAGGGAGCCCCCGCGCCGGGAGGGTGAGGACCCGTCGGGCCCTCCCACGTGTTTAGATCCTCCTGAAAGTATTCGACCTCCGACCCCTGCCCCTCCCCCCGCTGGCCTGGACCTCGGAGACTGGGGACCCCGTGGGAGCAGGGTGATTCTGAACAGGCAGGGAGTCGCGGTCTGGGAGAAGGTTGAGCGGGGAAAGGAGAGAGGGGCTCCGGGGACGGCAGGGAGGAGAGGGGGTCGTGCCAGAGACCCAGGGAGAGAGAGAATGGGCAAGATGAGGGGTGGAGGGTGGGAGTGGGAACTGACTGATTCCTGGCGTGGGCAGGGAACTTTGCTAAAACTGCAGGCCCCAGGGAACAGCGCGGGCAGGGTAGGAGGGAGCGGAGAGGACCAGGAAGACCCCAAGATCAATTTGGAGAAAGGGCCATTTCCAGGCTCCTTCACCTCTGCCGAGCGTTCTACAGGCCTGCACGCCCCCCCCCCCCCCCCCCCCCCAAGAGCAGGGCGCGGGAGGAGGCGGCTCGGGCTGGCTCGGAGAGCTGAGGGGCGCACACCCGCTTCGCAGGGCCGGGGTGACACGGAAGCATGCGACGGCTGCTGATCCCGCTGGCCCTGTGGCTGGGCGCGGTGGGCGTGGGCGTCGCCGAGCTCACGGAAGCCCAGCGCCGGGGCCTGCAGGTGGCCCTGGAGGAATTTCACAAGCACCCGCCCGTGCAGTGGGCCTTCCAGGAGACCGGTGTGGACAGCGCCGTGGACACGGTGAGTAGCATGGCCCTGGCGGGAGCAGGGAGGGTCGCACCCCGGGAGACCAGCGCCTTCCCAGGAAGCCAGACAGAAGTGCTTGGGCTCTGAGCCCCAGCCCTTTGGAGAAAAGGCCCCAGTCCAACCTGCTGGGATGTGACTGTGTGAGGGAGGCGCGGGTCACACCAGGGCTTGCTCTGCACGCTCAGCTGGCTACCGGCCATCCTCTGCCTGCCTGTCTGTCTGCAGCACTTCCCAGCTGGAATATTTGTGAGGCTGGAATTTAAGCTCCAGCAGACAAGCTGCCGGAAGAGGGACTGGAAGAAACTCCAGTGCAAAGTCAGGCCCAATGGGGTGAGTGAAGGGGTGTGAGAGTGATGGGCACGTGCTGGGTTTGAGTTCATGGACTTGGGGTTTGGGGTATGGGGCACATGCCTGGGTGTGCCTGCATGGAATTGGGAGGTCTATTAAGAAGCCCTGAGGTTAGAGACCCCACTGTGAGGAGCCTCCTTAGAGGTGGAGCGGCTCAGCCTGAGCCCAAGGTTGTGAGGGTGGTTGGTGGAGAGCTGGGGCCTGGCAGACAGGAAGAGGGTTTGGTTACCCCTGGACTTATCAGAGCAGGGCTCACTTCTGTCTGAGTTCCTCTCTCAAGCTTCAGGGCCTGGGTGGAAGGAGCTCGCTGTGTGGATGTGTCTGGTGCCCTCCTAGCCTAGCAGGGCTCCAGTCATCAGCCACAGTGGGGGCAAACCCTCCACCATGGGGGTGACGCCTGGGATGGGAGGGCAGTGACTGTTCTAGTTCCCACTCTGTGACTACTGCCTGGGCTCTGTATTACAGGTTCTGTAAAGGCTCCAGTTCCCTCTGTTGGCTCAAGGAGGGCACTGGATTATAGCAATGATTCACCAGCCTCAAATCAAATCTTACAAGAAAATGTAATAAATAGAATAGGTGACAGCTGAGCCACTCTGGAGGCGCTGGGTGGGAAGAACCCATCGGAGGAGGATTCTTGCCTTCACACGAGCACAAGCAGATACGTCCATGCATACATCACACACCCATCCACCCACACTCCTGCATACAAACCACATACATGCATGTTCATGCATGTGCCACACAACCCATCCGCGAAGGACTCCTGCCTGCAATACATGCGTGTTCATGCATGTGCCACACAACCCATCTCAGAAGGACTCCTGCCTGCACACACACGAAAGTTCCACAGTTTGAAAACTGCATGGGTCTGACTTCCGACATTCTAGGGTGGGCTGTGCCTAAAACCTGCTGGCCTGCATGACCTCTTGCTCCTGGGCTCAAGAGCCTAGCTGGGAATCTGGTCCCATGATGGGCAGCCCCAGCTCCCACCCTCATGATGCCCAGGCCTCCCTCACCCCTTTCCTCTGCTCACCCCATGCTCCCCCCCTCCCCCACAGAGGAAACGGAAATGCCTGGCCTGCATCAAACTGGGCTCTGAGGGCAAAGTTCTGGGCCGGATGGTCCACTGTCCCATAGAGACACAGGTTCTGCGGGTAAGAAGGGGCAAAGGTGTAGAGGTGGGGACAGGGCTGGGAAGATGGATGGAAGCTGAGCCTATGGGCCAGTCCTCAGGCAGAAGCTTGGCCAAGGGGGAGGGACAGTGGGGGCTAGAAAGCACTGTGCCTGGTTGGACGTTCTCCAGGGGACGTGCAGGTGGGCCCTGCCCAGGATGCTGGCAGCCCTCCACTGGCACTGCCTTCCCCTCTCCCGGGCACTGCCTGCCCCTCCTACACTGCCTGAACAGTTGTGGGTCCTGGCAGGAGCCTGAGGAGCACCAGGAGACCCAGTGCATCAGGGTGCAGCAGGCTGGTGAGGACCCCCACAGCTTCTACTTCCCTGGACAGTTTGCCTTCTCCAAGGCCCTACCCCACAGCTGAGCCAGCACTGGTAGGCGCCAGGGGACAGAGAGCACCGTCTGGATGGGGCCAACCCTGGGAATGCTGAGGGGCTAGGCTGGGCTTTGGGAGCCTGGGAGGAAAGCTGGAACTGGGGCCAAAGCAACCTCCCTCACTCCCAAACCTGTTTCCCCTTTTGTCTAGAGCTGCATGGTGCCTCTGGGACCGCTGTCGGTGGTAACCAGTGGAAGACCCCAGACCCCCAGGAGAGGACCCCGTTCTATCCCCGGCCATGATAATAAAGCTGCTCTCCCAGCTGCCTCTCAGCTCCTTGTGTTGCATGCCTTCCTCCTCAACATAGTTCAGAGGCGGCCAAAGAAGGCAGGGGGACAGGACCCTTCCTGTGGGCAGGGTGAGCAGAGCCTCCTGTGCTCCAGAGCCAGAGGTGCCCCCATGAAATGCCAGGCAGGGATGCAAATGAAAACAGAAGCATTTAATAGATGTGTGGACGAGAAAGGGCAGAGAAGGTACCAGGGCGGGGCGGGAAGGAGTACAGTAGCAGTCTGGAGAGGCACATTTGCAAGGCAGGGGAGTCCTGCTTTGGGCAGGAGTGCTCTGGGCCACTCAGCCTGCCTACTCTCTCCCAACAGCTGGGACCAGAGGCTGGCCCATCCCTACCTTTCTCGCCTGTAGCCTCAGGAAGAAGTAATTCCTTCCACTAAGTCGCAGGCTAGAGCAGCCCGGAGTGGTAGCAGCTGCGGACACAGGCGCACGGGTGGTGGGAGCCTTTACACCTGCTCAAGGCCCTTCAGTGCCTCCTTGCAGCATGTGGAGGGATCACGGGGAGGGGCTGCTCTCAGGATAGGGATAAAGCAATAGCCTAGCATGCACGGCCAGTGACCAGGGTGAAGCAACCAAGACGAGTGTGGGGGCAGGGAGGGGAGCTGGGGGCAGCGAGGCCACCCGCCAGGCTGTCCTGGGCCATGGGCCACGTTCAGAAGACGAAGGAAGAGGTGGGGCCCGCAGAGTTGAGTGCCTGCTCCGCCTGGGCCAGGCTGTCGCTGGCCTGGCGTTCCAGGTCCCAGCACTCCTGCAGTGTGTCCTGGAACTGCCGGCAGGCCTCCTCCAGGATGGAGCTGCTCTGGCTGGGCCAGGACTCCCAGTAGCCTGGCTCCACCCAGGGCTGGGCCTCGGTGGCTCTGGGGCCGGAACTGGAGCTGGGACGCAAGGAGCTGTCCAGGTCTCGGCACAGCTGGTAGAACTCACTACCACGCCCAATCACACGCTCACCGTCGACGGCTTTCAGGCCAGGCAGCAGCTCCCGGACTGCAGCCCAGTAGGAGGGGCTGGCACAGAGCGGGTTGCTGAGCCGGGCCAAAGGGTCTCGGAGCCGCAGGTACTCCAGGCACGGTAGCCCGGCCAGACACTGCAGCTGGCCCGGGGTGGCCAGTAGGTTGCCTGCGGCATTGAGACTCTGCAAGTTCTCACAGGTGGCCAGTGGCTCCAGGCCCGTTAGCCGATTGTTGGAGACATTGAGCACGGCCAGCTGGCGCAAGGAGGCCAGCGGGCCCAGGTGGGTAAGCGCGTTGCCTGATAGGTCCAGCCACTCCAGGCCCAGGCACTCTCCCAGGCAGCCCAGGTCGGCCAGTCCCACGCAACGCAGCTTCAGCAGCAGGATGGACTCCAGGGAGAACTCGCCTGTGCGCGACTTCAGCAGCTGGGGCGTGATTTGCAGCCCGCCAGCCTCTTCCGTCTTCTCCCCTGGAGGCTCCATGAGACGGAAGTCGGCTGGGATGGCCTGGGCCCTGGCAGGACTGTCACGGGGTTCCACTGGGGGTCAACTGGTGCTCGCCCCGAAGCAGGCACCTTCCACTCTCCCCAGGCCAGTGCCAGGAGGCCTGGTTCCAATTCCCTGCTCGAAGCCAGCCAGTCCCTGAAGAGAGACAATCAGTCAGCAGGCAGTACTTTCTGTGTCTTACGCAGCAGGTGACAGCAGGGAGTCTGACCCTGCTTTTACCATGAAAACCAACAATCTCGGCCAGGCAAGACCTGAAGACCAAGCTGGGACACAGCCCACAAAAACCATCTGAGTGACAGGGATGGGGTGCAGGCCTAACCCAATGGGAGCAGCCCAGACTGGCCCCGGCTGCTTAGGGCCATGCTGGACGGATTCAGGCCCAATATTACCATTTCTTTCTGTTAAATCCAAACCAGGGGCAAAACATCATTATTTTACTTTTTCAGTAACCACTCACGATCCATCCCTATTAATTTGGGGGTGTACTTTAAGCCATTATGTTTGAACAGGCAATAGGTAACCAGCATCACCAGTTTGTTTTCCTTCTGGGATAATCAATATACATGCAACGCAAATGAGAGCACATGTGCCTTGTTTGATTCAGTCAGTATTACTGCAATTCTAACAGCAATGAATTCAAACTTGTTTCCAGATTATATGGGCCAAATGGTGCCTCTGGTTGGAGCTGTAGAGCATAAGAAGTTGGCCTTTAGTCCTAAAGGAGGAAACTGAGGTCAAGGTAGCGAAGGGTCAGGGAAGGCTGGGGTAAGTGGCCGGCTAGGTCCCACACCCTTGCTCCTACCACTTCACTGCCCGCCAAAGCCAGCTCTTTTACTCTGGCCTCAGCTGGACAGATCAATGGAACAGCACTGTTATATGTGCCAGACAGCATGGTGCCTGCTGCAAATACAACATAAATTTCCCAAAGGGCAGGCTGTCTTGGTGGGAGGGGAGGGTGGCTCCAGAAAGCCAGGATGGGCACATCAAATTGCCAGGGGCTGCAGGACCAGGTGAGTCCAGGTGCCAGTGCATGACTGTGGCACAAAGCGGGGGTGGCCTGGTGGAGGGACCGCAAGATTTAAGCAGGAAGGAAAATAACAGACCTCTTCCAAGCGCAGCTTTCCCAACCTGGCAGACTTTGGCCAGGTCCAGTCCCAGGAGTCTCACCCAGGCCGGCGGGGTGATACCTGCCCTGCAGATCTGATGCAGGGTGTCGGCGACTCCCGAGTCTGAGTTTACACATCAACACTTTTCATTTTCCCCTCTCCAAGGAAACCAGGCCCAGAGCCTGGTCCACTTAGCTCCTCCCACACCATCAACAAAGATATTTACTATGTTCCCAACCAGGGAGGTAGCGAGGATGTAAACAGTTTTGCCATCCTTATGTACTCCCCACCCCGTCTGGGAAGGCGAGTCCTTGCGCTTATGGCCCCCATTTCCTTATCTAGCTCCCTTCTAGTCTGCAACACTCCAGTTCATTCTCTTTTATTTATACCTCATTTCTTTCCAAAAGGAACTGGAAGCATCTGCCAAGAAGTGTGGATTCCCTCAATGGGAATGGAATCTTTTGGGGTTTGTAAACAGGGAGTGATGCAATCAACTTTGCATTTGATTAAAGCTGCTCTGGCCCCTAAGATGGGGGGTGCAGGAGGAGCACCAGGTACTAGAAACCTGTCTGCTATGAAAACAAAAGATACAGGCCCTAAGGAGGGCAGGAAGCAATGGGGAGGAGGAAAGAGGGTCTAGGACAATTGGGAATCCGGCTGGGTGACTGTATGCAAGGGGCTCCTTTCTTTTTTTTTTTTTTTTTGAGACAGAGTTTCACTCTTGTTGCCATGGCTGGAGTGCAGGGGTGCAATGGCGCGATCTCAGCTCACCGCAACCTCCGTCTCCCGGGTTCAAGCGATTCTCCTGCCTCAGCCTCCCAAGTGGATGGGATTACAGGTGTGTACCATCATGCCTGGCTAATTTTTGTAGTTTTAGTAGAGATGGGGTTTCACCATGTTGGCCAGGCTGGTCTCGAACTCCCAACCTCAGATGATCCCACCTGCCTCGGCCTCCCAAAGTGTTGGGATTACAGGCATGAGCCACCCCACCTGGACTGGGGCTCCCTTCTCAGGCATGTGAAATACAGCTGGGACAGGTTGGAGACAAGAAGACATCCAGCTACACAGCACTCAGCTTGAGTGAGTGTGGCATGGGGCTCAGGAGGCAGCTGGAGCTCCAGGCTGGAGGGATCCAGGCACCATCAGCAGGGAGATGGCAGCTGGCATCAAGGAAGGCATGCAGTGCTCAGGGCCAACCATGCTGGGGACATAGAGCTCTCTAAGAACCCGCAGGCCTCTCTCCAGGAGCATGCACCCCTCCCACCCACCCACTATTTCAGGAGTGAATGTGGAAGACGTCCTGTACACAACGAGCAGCAGAGGTGGAGGCTAACCTATGCGGCTGAACGAATGAGTCTGTGAAGGATTCTGCCAAGCAGCCAGAGGGAGGAGAACACGGAAGGCTTTTAAGGAGTGAGACCAACACTGCTAGGATGCCCCACTGGACTCAGACAAGATGAGGCTGGAGACACAGCCACTGGATGAGCAGTCCTGGGCACAGGTGAGACCAAAGTGGGACTGCAGAGGTTAAGTGAATGCCCTGAGGAACTGGGTCAGTGGCTTTTTAGATAGAGATGATGGCTCAGCAAAGGGAGAGACCAAAGAAGCAGGCAGACAGAGGCAGGCAACTGTGCATGCACACACCAGGAACATGGTTTACAGAAGAGGAAACGGAGCAGAAAGACCCCAATGGGACAGAAATCGGCCCTTCCCTGCTGCCCTCCAACACACAGCCCTGCACCAGTGTGGCTCCGTCCTGCCCTCACCACGATGCAGGCCGCCTGGGTCTTGGTGATGGGTCGTGCAAAACCCTCATTCTCTTGGGGGTCAGTGACCTCTGCTGTGTTTCTGGTCCATCACCTGCACACTGCAAACAGGTAGCCCGGTAAGAACAAGAACCAGCCGGTGCCCATCTGTGCAACCCCAACTAACATCAGGCTGCCCGCAGACATAAAGAGGATGGCTTCCCGCATGTCCACCAGGTTCAGCACTCCTCCAGTGGGAGCCGTCCTTGTCCTAACTATGGAAATGAAGGGAACAAAGACCTGGCCCAGCAAGAGAGTCTGGAAAGAGGACTGGTGACAAGGATGGCACTTGGGCCCTTTGAGGGAGGTTGACTGAGAACCAGAGAAGACGGTCCCAGGCCTTGGTGAGTGTCTTCTACCTGGGAAATGATGCCCGAAGGGCAAAGCTAAGTCTAGGGGGAGGAATGCTTCAACCCAGAGAAGCCTCGGGTGGACTGGAGGCTCTAACGCTCTAGAAGAGGGGTTCCCAACCCTGGCACTACTGCCATCTGGGCAGGCTAAGCCTTGGTTGTGGAGGCTGTCCTGTGCATTGAAGGGTGCTGAGCAGCATCACTGGCCTTTGTCCACTAGACAACAACAGAACCACTCCCCTTACCCCACTTGGAACAACTAAAAATGCCTCCAGACATTGTCAATGTCCACTGGGAGACAAAACTGCCCCTAGATGAAAGTGAAGTTTCTAGAGCCCAAGCCCCCTGGTTTGGTGCCATCAAGCTCTCTCACCCTCTTCCTTTCACCCCCACCCAATCTTCTCACATTCTTCTCCCAAGCCTCGCTGCCTCACCAGTCCTCTCCCGGAACATGAGCCCGCTCAGTGATGCCACAAAGCAGAGCCACGATGCCACTTCCAAGAACAGTTCCGACTGCTCAAGGACGGAAGCACAGACACGCACGCTGCCTAAGGCAACCTGAGGATGCATCCCATTCCCAGATCCTCCGCGCTCCGACATGTGAGTCAGGATCCTGCGAGTGAGGTGCAGGACACTGCAGGGAGAGATCCAGCAAGCCCTGCCCCTCCTATCCAGATGCAATGGCGTCAGAGCCAGGGGCAGTAGTAAGGTCCCTCCCCAAGACAAACCCAGCCTCCTATCACCTGTGAATGTGTCCCCATCACTCCACTCCCACACCTAGTGCTACAGGCAGTGGAGTGATCTAAGCAATCTGGAGGCCAGACTTTAATTCAAATCATACTATTCCAGTCATTGAAAATGTTTACAAAACTTTATTTAACAGGTGCAGTTACTATACTGTGAAAATGAAAATATCACATACTAAACAGTACCTAGGGTATGATCTCAATGTAAAAGAGGGAAAAATGTCAAACTGTTGATAGAGGCTATCTCTGAATGAAAGGAGTATAGTTAATTTTTCCTGCTTCCTTACATTTTCAGTAATATCCAAATGTCAGAATGAATTGGTCACAGTGAAACACAGGGCTGGCAACCCATCTAGGAGAGGCAAGGGAACAGGTTGCTGGGGCTGCCAGCCACTAAGGGGAGAGTCTGTCCCGTCACCTCCATGGCCAGTGACATGCTGCAAGTTAGGCCTGGAGCCTTCCCTGCCTCTTCCGACCTGCATCTCAGCAGCCACCCTACCCAGTGACCAGGAACCCTTAGGCTACCTGGGTGCAAGTCTTGCGGGGTTGACGGGCCACCCCCTTCTTTCTTCTCCTGTCCAATCCCTTGTACACTTTTTGAGAAAGCAAGCCTCTTAAGGGCATGTATCCACTTACCCACACAGACAAGGTGTATTCAAGGACCTTCACACCCACTTATGTTTTAACAGAGCATCACATGTACAAAGCCACGTAGTACAAAATTCACAGTCACCTATGAAGAGAGTAAGCCTCTTCTCGGCACATACTGCTAGACATAAAGGAAGTAATGGGGAGATGGAAAATGACATCTCCCAGAAAAAAAAAAAAAAAAAAATGGCAATCTGTCAAGTGAGAAACTGACCCTTTCTTACCAAATAGGTTTAAGATTCTGGCCATCAGCATGTGGCACCCAGGATGTAACACCCGGCTCTCTGCTTTGACCTACGACAGACAGGGGCTCTCTAGGAGTTCATGGGCAGGGTGAGCACTGGCACCTGCCATGTCTGCCATCCCACCCTGAGCGGACTGCAGGGCCTGTATCCCTTTGGCCAGGTCACCACTAGAGCAGATGAGGGGAGGCGAGGTGTAGTTGGGGAACTGCTCCAGGTTGGTCTTCAAGTATGCTCAATGGCCTCCACCTTGAGAAAAGAGTTTTGCTCTACAAGGGTGAGGCTGTTCAGGGAGGCAAATATGCTTTCAGAGAAGGCTCTTGTCGGGGGTAAGACAGATAGATGGTGGCCAGGCTTCTTGCTTCTTCTCCCAGGAAGCCAGGGGGTAGTCCTGGGCTCCAACGGTCTCATTCTCCCAGATACGTCCTGACAATGATGCTGGCCCAGTGGCTCTTCGTGGAGAGTGAGTCCCCACTCCTCTCGGAGGCCAACAGCCCCACGCTATCCAGCAAGCCCTTCTCCCTCTGGGCCAGCAGGAAGGCCCCAGAGCAGCCAGTGCTCTGCAGGGGCTCCCCCAGCTCTTCCTCTCCACCTCGCAGCTCCTGGCTACCCTGGTGGGGTCCACGCACAGACCCCTGGGGCTTTGCAGGGGGCTGGGGGCAGTCAAAGAGTATTCAGACACCCTAATCTCCTTCACCTTGTACACAAGGACTTGCTTCCAGTGGTCAATGTCGGCCCCCACAGGAAGGATGGCCTCAATCTTGCCTTTGAAGCAACGGTCCAGCAAGGTGGCCAGCACAAACTCCTCGCGGTAGAAGAGCTCATTGAGTTGACAGTCGGTGCAGAGCTGCAGGGCCAACCCCTTAGCCAGCTGGATGGCTGCGCCCGCCTCCCCGACACTCTGCTCCTGAAAGTGTCCGTGAACCTGCTCCAGGAAGATGTGCAGGTAGTGCAGCTGGGGCAGCACCTGGCTCAGAGAGGCCTGCACCACACTCACCTCGCGGACCGCCATCTGGAAGGGCTGCAGGAGCTTGCTGAGGCTGTCTGCCAGGCTCCAGAATGTGGCCGACAAGGTGACACCAGCCTTCTCCAGCTGGTGCCTGCCTTTGTACTCTTGAAGGGGCTGCTGCTGCTCCACCGGCTACTCCAGCAGGTGGTAGGCCAAGACCCAGTGGGCCAAGAGCTCCTCAAGAGGCAGGTGGGCCGGGAGGGCGTGCTGGCGCTAGAGCTGGGTGACGTGCCCCCGGGTCTCCACAGAGCTTTAGAAATGGCTGCAGATGGCCCTGGCAGTGCCCAGGATGATCTGGACACTGTGATGGTGACACAGAAAGTTTCTCACCAGGGAGTCAAGGCAGTGGGTGAAACAATGGATGTGGGTATAGCCCTTGCTCTTGGCCACCTGCTCCAGGCTGGGGCAGCCGCTCGATACCAGTAAGCCCACTCCTGAACCCCCCCACCTTGAAAATGTTTCACAGGAGACTAGGGTTCCACTGGATTGCCCAACACTTGATCTCTGGCTACTGGAAGACTGAAAATTAGACTAAGGTGCTGAGACACCAAGGGACACCAAGGTTAGGTGAGGGTTTCCTAATCCTAGGGCATGGCACTTGCTTCATACCCCAGATCCGTCCTTCACTGGATTGGGCTAGGCCTACCATCCACAACAGGGGGTATGTGTGTGTATTCATAAAAAAACGTGACTTGGGAAGGCTAAATGTTAAGACCAGTGCCCCTGTACCCCTCCTGTGCTGTCCAGGGAAGGATATATGAAGCAAGGATTAAAATTCTTAACTTTTCCCAATTCTTGGGTTCAAGGGAGCCCCGTAAGGGAGGGCCTCTTCATGTGGTGTGCACAGCTGGCATCCTGCCCTGCTGCAGCGCTGATTCAGTATCACGGTAACTAAGGAGAAAAGGGGGCCTCGTTTACATCCTGTAGGATCACCAAGAACCTCCCTTGCTGGGCTGAAATGGGACAAGCGTGATAGAACGTGTTCAGGGGTGCACATCTGATCCTGGGTTTGTTTTCCCCTGATGCTGCCCCCTCTAGTTCCTGTATTTGTCTGGACTTTGTAGTAGTTGGTGACTGCTAGGTGGCCTAGTTTGTGTAAATATACTGTGTTGGTCTTTCTCCATGTTCTTTTGGGGTTTTATTATTTACAAACTTTTTTGTATTGAGAGAAAAATGGCCAAGGCATCTTTACAGAAAGTTCTGAACCAGGCAAAAAGGATGTAAAACATGAGTTTGGGGGGCCCTCGTATTGAAGTAGGGACCTTGAACTATCTTTTCTTTGTGTTTCCCTTCCTCTATTTCCTATTTTGGACCAGATCTTCTGCCCTAAAAACTCGACTTCTATCCTACCCAGCTCTCCATTCACCTCCCCCAAAAGAAAACCTACATACCCACACACGCATATATTGAATTCTTGGGCTGTCTCTGCAACTCTTAAATGATGTATGTGAACAACCTGAAGAAATTAGGAACCCTCCATCTCTTGTTCCCAACCTGAGTCAATGTGGTTCACCCCAAACACTTAAGACACTGCTTTATTTGGATGGATCAAACCTACTTAATCTGTAATCTCAAAGGAGGGAGAAGCGACCAGGGGCTTCCACGTAGAAGTGGGGTCAGGAGACCAGGCAAAGGAATATGAGTATATATCCAAGTCACTTGGGAATTTTGTGCAGGTGCAAGGAACCTTTTTTTTTTTTGAGACCAGGTCTTGCTCTGTCACCCAGACTGGAGTGGAGTGGCACAATCTTGGCTCACTGCAGCCTCAACCTCCCAGGCTTAAGCAATCCTCCCACCTCAGCCTCCCGAGTAGCTGGAACTACAGGTGTACACCAACACGCCTGACTAATTCTATTTTTTTTTTTTTTTTTGAGACAGAGTCGCGCTCTGTCGCCCGGGCTGGAGTGCAGTGGCCGGATCTCAGCTCACTGCAAGCTCCACCTCCCGGGTTTACACCATTCTCCTGCCTCAGCCTCCTGAGTAGCTGGGACTACAGGCGCCCGCCACCTCGCCCGGCTAGTTTTTTGTATTTTTTAGTAGAGACGGGGTTTCACCGTGTTAGCCAGGATGGTCTCGATCTCCTGACCTCTGATCCGCCCGTCTTGGCCTCCCAAAGTGCTAGAATTACAGGCTTGAGCCACCGCACCCGGCAATTCTTTCTATTTTTTTGTAGAGACAAGGTCTCACTATGTTGCCCAGGCTGGATTCCAACTCCTGGGCTCACGCAATCTTCCTTCCTTGGCCTCCTAAAGTGCTGGGACTATAGGGGTGAGCCACCACACCCGGCCCAGTGCAAGAACTTATGTCAAAGTGGCTACAAGATTGTTTAAAAGGAGACAGATGAATGTAACCCCATGTTTAATGCTAGAAACCAAAGCTTTATGTGAAATCTTGAATTTAGGGGCAGGGAGGGAGGGTAGAAAGGCTTGTACCTTCCCTAATCCCTGGCCCCTCATTCCTGAACTGCAGGAGACCAAGCCCCTTGGGTTTTGGTTACTCCATCTCTGGGATGCATCTATTGGATGACTGATTTTTCTGTACCAGGTACTTCCTTTCCCATTTCCTAATCACTTTGTAACACACATGCTGACCCTTTTCACTTCCCTTCTCCTTTCCCTGGAAAGATATAATGAATAAAGACTTTCTGGTACTGAAACTCAAAAAAAAAAAAAAAAAAAAAAGATAAAAAAGATCTGACAATGAGTGATGTTAAACATTATTCACCAGGGTAATGTTGAAAAAGAGTCACCAGAGATGGCAGGGCTGCCTGTATAACAGGGGACAAGACGGCTAAGAAGGCTCAAGCAAGACTCTGGGCAGAGGAGGAGCTCCTTCCAGCCAGAAGAGCCTCAGAAGGGTTAAGTGGCAGCAGCTTCAAGCCCATCTCGCAAGAACTTTCAGCCACCAAGAAATCCAAGAACTGAAGGCCTACTGCAGGGTGACGATTGTGGAGGGGCTAGGTTAAGCTGCAAAGGAAACACAGGCTGCTGTCCTGGGCCCACAACTGCTCTCGGATGTCACGCTGGAGGGGACTTAACTCACACTTCATGACTAAGGAAACTGCCACCACAGAGTGTGAACATCCAGGCCTCCAGAGGCCGTCTGCAGAACAGGGTCACACTCCAAAATCTTTTTTTTTTTTTCAGACTGGGGCTTGCTCTGTCACCCAGGCTGGAATGCAGTGGCATGATCTAGCTTGTTCCAACCTCTGCCTCTGGGTACAAGTAATCCTCGCAATCTCAGCCTCCCAAGTAGCTGGGACTACAGATGTGCACCACCATACACAGCTAATTTTTGTGTTTTTTGTAGAGACGGGATTTCACCATGTTGCCCAAGCTGGTCTTGAACTCCTGGGCTCAAGCGACTCCCCTGCCTCAGCCTCCCAAAGTACTGGGATTACAGGTGTGAGCCACTGCGCCTAGCACACCCCAAAATCTTCATCTTAAGACCTACCCAGTTACCCCAGGACACCAATCTTGTTCTGTTTCCCAATTAGCTTTGTCTCATCATAAATGCTATACTCTGTAGATACTCTTGATTCACTCAATCATTTAACAGAAAGTCATCAAATGTCTACTTTGAGCCAGCACTGTGCATTCAAGATATGAATAGAAGAGAGTAGTTGCCTGGCTGGCACTTGGGGCTCAGGATGAGATGACAACCTAGAAATGGGCTCATTACTAGACCAGGGGGAAAGTAGGGTATGGTGCTACGAGGTGGGGAGGGATCCCTGGGGGGCCCCCAGGCTGACCTACTGAGAAATACTGTCTTGCAAGGGGTTGTTTACCTTAGGCTATTGCTTCACAATCTTCAATCCCCGCAGACCCATCAGGGAGATCTGGGATCTTGTGTCATCACTGGTACAACAGTAACACCACCATGTTCTCTTCCACGGGAGTACTTCAGGATGACAGTGCAGCTGGCACTTTTGAGAGTCAACCTTCAATCCAAATGAATCTAAAATGTAAATTTAAAAAAAAAAAGTCATTGACAAATTCCAGTACTTTATTACTAAGAAGTTATTTGTGGCTGGGTGTGGTGGCTCACGCCTGTAATCCTAGCACTTTGGGAAGCCAAGGTGGGTGGACTGCTTTGAACTCAGGAGGTTGAGACCAGCCTGGGCAACATGGCGAAACCTTATCTTTACAAAAAAAAAAAAAAAAATACAAAAAATCAGCCAGCTGTGATGGCCCATGCCTGTGGTCCCAGCTTCTTGGCAGGCTGAGGCTGGAAGATGGCTTGAGCAGGGAAGTGGAGGTTGCAGTGAGGCGTGATCGCACCACTGCACTCCAGCCTAAGCAACAGAGCCAGACCCTGTCTCAAAAGAAAGAAGTTACTGTGACACACATCACCACAGCTGACAACACACTGGAGGCCTACAACCACAACAAGGCAAGATTCCAAGGGCTTCCAAGCTGAGGCACGGCCTTTTGGGCTGCACGCCTGCGCACAGTCGATCATGTGGGCGGCAGTCGGGAAAGCGCCCTAGCCAGGCCTCACAGGAAGCAGGCACATCCCTGGGAGGCAAAAGGGAAAGAGGGCCAGGCCGGGGTGACGGCAGGGCGGGTGATGGCAGAGCGGGTGGAGGAGACTGTGGGGAGAGCTGTTCAGGAGGTGGCCCATGCCTAAGCCTTGAGTGGAAGAGGAGGAAACGATGGAGAGAGACTCCATAGTGATCCTCTTTACTCATACAGGTCCATGTGGGCTATTTTGGGGCAAATCTTCAGGCAAGTTTCTAGAGAAACTGAGGGAAAACACCAGAGGGGCTGCCCAGGTAATGCTGACAATACAGGGAGGTGAGAGGATGAGCAGATCTCAAAGGTGACTGAGAGGCAGAGGAGAGAGACAAAGAAAAACCAAAGTAAAGTGAAGTTAAGGAAACCAAGAAAAGACTTTCCAAAAGCAGTGGTCAGCGGGGTCAAAGGTCCCTTCAGTGGGCGGTACAGCAGGAAGTAGGGGAGAAGCAGGAACCAGGAATGCTGGAGGTGGGGGTGGGAGAGAAAAGGCTTGGCTCAGTCCCTAAACAGAGAGAAGATGCCCTGGGAAGAGCGGGGAGGCTAACTACACAGGCAAGAGAAGCTTCCTAGAGAAAGGGATCCAGGACACAGGCGGTGGAAGGGATCGGCCTCAGAGACCAGGAAGAAATCTTATTTTTCCTGACAGAGGAAGTAGGATGGGACTGGTGACAGGCAAGTCCTGGAGTGCAGCACAGTAGGGAAGTGAGGCAGCTTATGCCTGAGAGCCAGGCGTGTTGACTGTTCAGGGGGAGACTGTTCAGTGTTGACTGTAAAGGCAGCCAGCGGCTGGCTGAG
This sequence comes from Rhinopithecus bieti, assembly GCF_001698545.2. Taxonomy (NCBI): domain Eukaryota; kingdom Metazoa; phylum Chordata; class Mammalia; order Primates; family Cercopithecidae; genus Rhinopithecus; species Rhinopithecus bieti. The sequence goes on along the minus strand of NW_016808927.1, from coordinate 317,852 downwards.
TGATCTGGTTTAGCCTGGGCTGGGAAGCACCTCCGCACACTGGTTCAAGAAATTAGACACGTTCTTCTCATTGGTCTTATCAGGCCTTTTCCCAAGTGCGTGCCCAGAAGGAAAGGGGCCACTCTTCTACTTCTCTTGTGCCTGCAAGAGAAGTAGAACTCTACCCTGGGCATTCCATGATTATGCCAGGATCATGGATCACTCCTCACTCCGCCCAGGCCCTCCCGCCCCCTCTGCTCTCAACTCCAGCACTGCGTGGGGGAGGGAGTGTCTACTCCACTCCCACCAGACAGGGGATTTTAAGCACCTGCTGGGCCCACAAGTCTCATCTTCCTCCACAACATCTGTGAGAAGATTGAAAGGTGGTGAGAGAAAGGGATTGGAAGAGACGAACGTGTGAAAGGAAAAGAGGAGAGTAAGCCACTGTGTTTTGGGGTTTTGTCCCACATGCAAATTTGACTACCTATAAAGCCTAAGCGGCCGGGCGGCGGTGGTTCACGCCTGTAATCCCAGCACTTTGGGAGGCTGAGGCGGGTGGATCACGAGGTCAGGAGATCCAGACCATCCTGGCTAACACAGTGAAATCCCGTCTCTACTGAAAATACAAAAAAAAAAAAAAATTATCGAGGCGTGGTGGCGGGCGCCTGTAGTCCCAGCTACTCGGGAGGCTGAGGCAGGAGAACCGTGTGAACCCGGAAGGTGGAGCTTGCAGTGAGCCGAGATCGCGCCACTGCACTCCAGCCTGGGCGACAGAGCGAGACTCTGTCTCAAAAAAAATTAAAAAATAAAAAATCCTAAGCAAGATGTTTTGAATAATAATCATGCATCATTGGGTTTCATACTGTGCAAAAAAATGACACAAAGTGAGATGTGATTCAAACGACATGGCAGCACTCTGCTCTTTTCTGGAAGCTTAGGGCTTAACAATGGAGTCAGAGCATGTCAGAGCCTCGTCTACACTATGGGAATACTAAGCACCCGCCTCAAGAGATTGTTAGGGTTAAACGAGTTAATATCATAGTATTTCAGGGCAGTTCGCAGCACAGAGGGAGCGATGGGTAAGGGCTGACTGTTTCGGAAGATTCTGGCCTCGCCCAGTGTGTTTGGGCGCGGGGGCAAGGCTGGCCAATGAGGTGGCCCCCCGGTGCCGGCACAGTCCCGACAGCCGCCCCCTCCCCTGAACCTCTGCGGCCCAGTTCCCGCTTACCTGAGGGGTGGAGCCGGCAGCCCGCGGAGCCGCTGGCCAAGCTGGGAAGTCCGGCGCAACTCCACACCGCAGAGCCGGCGCCTCCTCGGCAGGTAAGAGCCGCAGCCCCGCCGCCAGCCGCTTAGCGGCCCCTGACCCCTGGGCTCCTTGCCCACCACCCGACGGGTTGGCCAACGTGCTTCTTCAAGCGCCGCAGGCCTGAGCTCCTGGAACGCACCCAGGGGCCTGGCCAAAGGCCGTAGTGGGCGCTCTGGATTCCAGGATGCACCAGGGGTTACTTCCGGGAACGCAGCTCGCGGGGGTCTCCGCGCGCACCCCCTGCCCCGCAGTTGGTACGTTCCTCCTGCCTGCGGCCCCTGAGTGCGCAGGCGTAGGCAGCGCGGCAAAGCGGCCGGAAGCAAAGGGGCCGTGAGGTTGACAGTTGGTAATCGTTTATCGGTGCGGTCTTAGAGAAAGGACCTCCAAGCCCTTATTCAATACATGTTGGGTGGGTGGTCACATGTGCCAGTCTCCGGACAGATGGCGGCCTAGATTTCCTCCCGGACTCGGTGGCACCCAAGGCCCCCTACACGCCGGCGCTGTGCGTGCCAGGCTGACCACCCGAGTGCGACCCGGGCCTCGTCCGCACGTGCAGACGGAAGGAGCCACAAAGACAATAAGAATCCAGGTCTCCCCGCGTGGAAGGCTCATCTGTCGATTCAGGAAACCCATTCAGGGTGTCTCCTGGTGTCCCGATCCAGGCCCTAAGAGAGGGTTCTTGGATATCATGCAAGAAAGAATTCAGGGCAAGCCCATAAAGTGAAAGCAAGTTTATTAAGAAAGCAAAGAAATAAAAGAATGGCTACTCCATGGGCAGAGTAGCCCCAGGGCTACTCGTTACCCATTTTTGTGTTTATTTCTTGATTATATGCTAAACAAAAGTTGGATTATTCATTAGTTTCAGAGAAAGGGGTGGGCAGTTCCCGGAACTGAGGGTTCCTCCCCTTTTTAGAGCATATAGGGTATTTCGCGATGGTGTCATGGCATCTGTAAACTGTCATGGTGCTGGTAGGAGTGTCTTTTAGCAGCTAATGCGTTATCATTAGCGCATAATGAGCAGTGAGGACCACCAGAGGTCCCTCCCATTGCCACCTTGGTTTTGGTGGGGTTTAGCGGGCTTCTTTACTGCAACCTGTGTTATCAGCAAGGTCTTTATGACCTGTATCTTGTGCCAGCCTTCTATCTCATCCTGTGATTTAGAATGCCTAACCTCCTATGAATGCAGCCCAGTTGGGCTCAGCCTCATTTTACTCAGCCCTTATTCAAGATGGAGTAATTCTGGTTTAAACACCTCTGACCCTGGGGCAAATACCTGCTGCCTGATGACTCCCAGAAGTCCTAAACACCCAACCCAGAGAACGTCTGGGCCTGCATCCGCTCTGGTGCTCTGCCACTCCTGCAGGCTACAAATTGTGTGGGAGCCAAAGAAGTCATGTTCCCTGGGTGAGCGCGAAATGCCTCTTTGTCCCATGTTGGTTCCACATGTGCACCAAATGAACCACTTTTGTCTCCCTGGCTACCTTGAATTTCTTTCCGCCTCCTGAGTTGGACATATTCAAGGGGCTGTCCTGGGGGCAGGCTTCCCTAGTCTTCCCAGGGGCAACCTTAGCTTTTCCCATCTCTTTCAGATGACCCTCCTCCTGTCCCAAGCAAATTAACGCCAAGCCAGTTTTGTTCTCCAGCTTGGGCTACAGCTGGGACCCCTGCCCAAGAATAGTGATTTTTATCTTTACACTTTATCCAAGTTATTTTTATTTTTATTTTTTTGAGATGGAGTCTCACTCTCTTGCTTAGGCTGGAGTGCAGTGGTGTGATCTCAGCTCACTGCAACCTCCACCTCCTGGGTCCAAGCGATTCTCCTGCCTCAGCCTCCCAAGTAGCTAAGACTACAGGCATGAACCACCACACCTGGCTAATTTTTGTATTTTTAGTAGAGAAGGGATTTCACCATATTGGCCAGGGTGGTCTTGAACTCCTGACCTCAAGTGATCTGCCCGCCTTGGCCTACAAAAGTGCTGGGATTATAGGTGTGCGCCACCCTGCCCAGCCATACCCAAGTTATTTTTAATCTCACTTGATCTTCTCCATGCCTCAGAGATGGAAGTATTAGTTTCTGCGTTATACAGATGAGAAAATTGAGATGCACACAGCGTGTTACAGTAGGAAATGGGACTAAAAGAAAAATCATTCAAACAATTGTTAAGATGAGAGACTTGGCCGGGCGCGGTGGCTCAAGCCTGTAATCCCAGCACTTTGGGAGGCCGAGACGGGCGGATCACGAGGTCAGGAGATCGAGACCATCCTGGCTAACACGGTGAAACCCCGTCTCTACTAAAATACAAAAAAAACTAGCCGGGCGAGGTGGCGGGCGCCTGTAGTCCCAGCTACTCGGGAGGCTGAGGCAGGAGAATGGCGTAAACCCGGGAGGCGGAGCTTGCAGTGAGCTGAGATCTGGCCACTGCACTCCAGTCCGGGCGTCCGAGCGAGCCTCCGCCTCAAAAAAAAAAAAAAAAAAAAAAAAAAAAAAAAAAAAAAGATGAGAGACTTTATTCAAGAACAGCTGCAATAGGGGCTGTGCAGTAGGGGCAAAAAGATCAGGCTTAACATCAAATACAAGGACAGGTGGAGATTTATAGTTAAGCAACAGGGTGGAGGTCAGCAGATGGAAAATTACTGAGAGGACACATAAAGCCTAGGGAGATTTTTTGCTGAATGCAAGCCAAGGTGATCAGATACCAAGGGTAGGGGATTTTTGTTGAACTGACTCAGCAGGATTCTTGCTAAAACTGAACTAAGTGAGCTAAGGACCAGCCCAGGGTCAGGGCCTATTCAAAAAGAGGACTGAGAGGAGACTGACTCAAGTTTAGCCAAGGAGTGAGTTCTTTTCATGAGCCACCAATGATTTGGGTTGTATCGTCAGAGGCGTCCTAACCAGAGTGACTCTATCCTAAATAAAGGTTGGAGAAGGCAAGACCTGCTGGGTTGCATTCCCAGGAAGTTAGCACTCTTGATCACAACATGTTTATTGTTGAGGAAACAAGTTAATGGAAAAAGGCATTCTTGTTTTGTTTTGGAGTCTCACTCTGTTGCCGAGGCTGGAGTGCAGTGCCACCATCTTGGCTTACTGCATTCTCTGCCTCCCGGGTTCAATTGATCCTCCTGCTTCAGCCTCCGAAGTAGCTGGAATTACAGGTATGCACCACTTTACCTGGCTAATTTTTATATTTTTAGTAGAGACAGGGTTTTGCCATATTGGCCAGGCTGGTCTCGAACTCCTGACCTCAAGTGATCCACCTGCCTCATCCTCCCAAAGTGCTGGGATTACAGGCGTGAGCCATGGCACCCAGCCTGGAAAAAGGCATTCTTAATTTAAACTATGTTTCGCTCTAAAGATAATAGTCCACTCATAAATGTTTGCTGAAATTAATTGCACAAGAGAATAACAATACAAATAGTCTGTCACAAGCCGATCACAAGCCTTTATAATAAAATACACTATTCTTACCCCTAATATCCTACACAAGGAAGCATTACATTTGAGGTAGGGCATTCTTCCTCTTGCTTCCTGAGGACACCCTACTCTAAGATATTAGTTTCTAATAAACCATTTTAACTTTACTGTACTCTGCGACTCACCCTGAATTGTTTCCTGTGCAAGATCTAAGAACCTGCCCTTGGGGTCTGGGATGAAACCCCTTTTCTGGTAAGAGTACTGTTACATGGGATCCATACAATGGGTTCAGAGCTGGTCCCTTTCTAGCGTTAATCCAGAAACACTCTAAAACAAGGAGTTTCTTACTCAAAAGAGGGCAAAAGACCAGTCAGGGATGGACTGGGAGAGGACGAAGGGAAGGAAATGCTGGTCTTCCTGTAGGTGCAAAACTTTTCGCTGCAGCCAAGCCGACTTTCAGGAGGGAGGACCTAAAATCATCTCGTTTTGGTAGGTGTTTTACAAAAGGATAAATAGGACTGACTCCTGCCTCTAGAGCTTCCAGATACAGCATCCCTGTTTGCCCCGTTTGCAGGGGTGACAGAAAGTGGGAAGTAGCTACATTAGCTGCTGACTGTCTTGGGTCAGGGGAGAGGCTGGTGGGGTTAGTCCCAACAGTGTTTTAAAATGTAGAGTAACTGTCAAGACTGGAGTCAGGGCGAACAAACAAACAATAAATAAATACAAAGTAATTGGATGGACAAAGTGCTTTGCCTCCATCTTCCCAAAGGCAAAGGCACCTGAATTTGCTAGCCTGCCCTAACTCTTCCTGGACCATTTCATAGCCTTGTGGAATGTCAGAGCTAGACAGATTCTTAAGAAGTCTGTTCTGGGCCAGGCGTGGTGGCTCACGCCTGTAATCCCAGCACTTTGGGAGGCCGAGGCAGGTGAATCACATGAGGTCAGGAGTTGGAAACCAGACTGAGAAACCGGGAGAAACCCCGTTTCTACTAAAAATACAAAATTAGCTAGGCATGGTGGCGCATGCCTGTAATCCCAGCTATTCGGGAGGCCAAGGCAGGAGAATCACTTGAACCCAGGAGGCGGAGCTTATGGTGAGCCGAGATCACGTCACTGGACTCCATCCTGCCTGGGCAACAGAGCTAGACTCTGTCTCAAAAAAAAAAAAAAATCTGTTCCACACCCCCAATTTTACAAATGCTGTGCAGTGAATACGTGTCAGAGTCACTCGACTTGGAACTGCGGATTTTCCCGGTAGAGTGTATACTTTAACTCTTACTTGCTCAGTAATAGACCAGGTGAAGATTAAATCCACATTTTTGTCTACAGCCCAGGTATCTACCTACTTCAGCAGTGGTTTGGGATGTAGAAGGACCTGGGAAACTTGTTTGAAAATGCAGAATACAGGGCCCACACCCATTCTATGGGTCTGGAACGAGCCCAGAAAATGACTTTTAAAGTAAACCCCTAAGGGAGTGAAATGCATCAGAATCACACGGTATCTGTAAGCTTTTGAAAAACACTGATCTAAAGCAAACTTTTGGGCTCACAGGCCCCTAAAGAACCTTGAAAAACTCTGTACATTTTTTGTTTGTTTGTTTTGTTGTTGTTGTTGTTGAGATGGAGTCTCACTCTGTCACCCAGGCTGGAGTGCAGTGGTGTGATCTTGGCTCCCTGGGTTCAAGCGATTCTTCTGCCTCAGCCTCCTGAGTAGCTGGGACTATAGCTCGGTGCCACCACGCCTGGCTAATTTTCGTATTTTTGGTACAGACGGGGTTTCACCATATTGGCCAGGCTGGTCTTGAACTCCTGATCTCGTGATCCGCCTGCCTCGGCCTCCCAAAGTGCTGGGATTACAGGTATGAGCCACCACACCTGGCAACTCTGTACATTTTAAAGTTGGCATCTTTATTAGTTTTCCAGGACTACAGTAAGAAAATACCACAAACAGGATAGCCTGAAAAACAGAAAGGTATTGTCTCTTGGTTCTGGAGGGTAGAAGTCTGAAATCAAGGTTTTGTAGTCTCTCTGAAAGCTCCAGGAAAGAATCTGTTCCGTGTCTTTTTCTTAGCTTGTGGTGCTCCCAGAAATCCCTCTTGTCTTTTGGCAGAGATAAGACCACTCCATAATGATCTCTGAGCACAGACAAAACAAGAACATTATCCAAACCACAGGAAACCCCCCTATCCTGGCTGATACAAATGACTACTGCTTTTCACCATCGTAGCTTTAGCCTCCCTCTATTCTTCTCGTCTTCTCCATAAGAATTATCTAAAAAATACACAATTATAGAATTGCCCCTACTTCCCGACATCATCCCATTGAGAGGAAATCCCCATTTTCTTGCACCCTCCCCCAAATCTACTAAAACAAGCTCTGTCCTATAGAAAGTCCTTTTTAACACCCTCTTGTGAGACACCCCATAGGTCTCTGGTTTACTTTCTTCTTCCTTGCAAGGAGCCAATAAACCCAACCCCATTCAACTGCACATGTATTCTTGGTGGTCATAGATGTATAGAGAAAAGTCATAATCCATTTCCTCAGCTACTGAAATGGATTCAACAAAATTCAATATCCATCTGGATAATAACTCGATTGTAGTGAAATAGAAATAGATGCCTGTTTTCTTAGCATGATCAAATATATCCACCTCAACCTTAAAGGTAGTATAATGCTTACATGGAAAACATGAAATGTATTCCTGTTAAATTCAAGAATAAGATAATCACATATACTATTACCATTATCATTTAACATTGTTCTGGTGGTTTTAGTCAACACCAGTAGTTAAGAGAGAGAAATTAGAGGCTTATTAACTGGAAGATAAGAGGTAAAATTATCATCATTTCAAGTGACTTGATTGCATAAATGAGAAACACAAGATAATTAACTGACAAAAATTACTAGAGCTAATAAAATAATTCAGTAAGGTGTCTGGCTTTAATATTGATAAATGGAAATCGAAAGCCACCATCTATGCAGACAACAACCAGTTAGAAAATGTAAAGGCAGGCCAGACGCAGTGGCCTACACCTGTAATCCTGGCACTTTGGGAGGCCGCCAAGGCAGGCAGATCACTTGAGCCCATAAGTTCAAGACCAGCCTGGCCAACATGGAGAAACCCTGTCTCTACTAAAAATACAAAAACTTAGCTGGGCATGATGGTGCACGCCTATAATCCTAGTTACTTGGGAGGCTGAGACACGAGAATCACTGCCAGAAGGCAGAGGTTGCAGTGAGCTGAGATCGTGCCATTGCACAACAGAAGGAAATTCATTAAATAAATGAAGGAAGGAAGGAAAGACTCCAGCTGTTTACTAACAATAAAAAAGATTAAGCATCAAGGAAAAAGCTTAGCAGAAAATGTACAAAATCTATGTGAAAAACCCAAACCTTTAAGCATCACTAAAGACAACAAAAAGAAAACCTGAATAAATGGAAAAGCATATCACGTTCAGGGGCAGGAGGACTAAATATCTAAAAGATATCTGTTCTCCCTAAAATAGGCTACCAATTTAACGTAATCCCAGGAAAAATTCCAACAGGAACTTTTAAGAACCAGATTCTCAGCCAGGCATGGTGGCTTATGCCTGTAATCCCAGCACTTTAGGAGGCTGAAGTGGGTGGATCACGAGGTCAAGAGATCGAGACCATCCTGGCCAACATGGTGAAACCCCTTCTCTACTAAAAATACAAAAATTAGCTGGGCATGATAGCACACACCTGTAGTCCCAGCTACTTGGGAGGCTGAGGCAGAAGAATCACTTGAACCCAGGAGACGGAGGTTGCAGTGAGCTGAGATCGAGCCACTGCACTCCAGCCTGGCAACAGAGTGAGACTCCGCCTCAAGAAAAAAAAAAAAAGAACCAGATTCTAGAGCTCAGGTGGAAAATAAACAAGAACAGCTAGAAAAATTCAGATAAAGAATAGCGATGGCTGGGGGTTGGTAGGAACAAGCCCTGACACATATCAACATATATTTAAAGCTACTACAGGCGAAACACTATGTATTTGTGCAATGTATTGACAGCCAGATTAATGGAATGGAATAAAAAGTCTAAAAACAGTCCCAGTGTATTGCATAAAGCAAGCATGGTACATCCACATGATGGAATATTAGGCATTCATTTTTGTTGTTTGTTTTTTGAGACAGAGTTTCACTTTTGTTGCCCAGGCTGAAGTGCAATGGTGTGATCTCGGCTCACTGCAACCTCCACCTCCTGGGTTCAAGGGATTCTCCTGCCTCAGCCTCCTGAGTAGCTGAGATTACAGGTATGTGCCATCATGCCCAGCTAATTTTGTATTTTTGGTAGAGACGGGGTTTCTCCATGTTGGTCAGGCTGGTCTTGAACTCCTGACCTCAGGTGATCCACCTGCCTTGGCCTCCCAAAGTGCTGGAATTACAGGCATGAGCTACCACGCCTGGCCTATGCATTCATTTTTAAAAATAAGGAAACTGTGTACTGATATGGACTGACTTTTCAGGATACATCGTTAAGTCAGTTTAAAAAAAAAAGAGTATAGTCTTGGGAGTGTTTGTGTTTTAAAAAGGGGAGAATACATGCATGTATGAATATACATAAGCATGTACATGTTTACTTCTACATGCTAGAGTTTCTCTGGAAAAGACATACAAGAACTTGTAACAATGACCCAGGGAGGGGAACTGTGTTGTCAAGGGGCAAAGAGGGCATTTTCACTGTGAGCTAATTTGTACCTTTTGAATTTTATTTCATAGGAATGTCCTTCCTAATCAAAAACTGCAGTAAAATATGTTGAATGCTAATAACGAATTAGTATGTAAAACGTACAACATATTTTCCTTATAATTTTTTTTTTTTTTTTTTGAGGCGGAGTCTAGCTCTGTCACCCAGGTTGGAGTACAGTGGCCGGATCTCGGCTCACTGCAAGCGCCGCCTCCCGGGTTCACGCCATTCTCCTGCCTCAGTCTCCCGAGTAGCTGGGACTACAGGTGCCTGCCACCTCGCCCGGCTAGTTTTTTGTATTTTTTAGTAGAGATGGGGTTTCACCATGTTAACCAGGATGGTCTCGATCTCCTGACTTCATGATCCGCCCATCTCGGCCTCCCAAAGTGCTGGGATTACAGGCTTGAGCCACCGTGCCCGGCCAATTTCCTTATAATTTTTTACTCCTTCCATCCTGAGCATCTTTTCTGTATTTTTTGGCTATGTGCATATCCGCTTTGGAAGTGCTGTTCAGTATTGGGTTGTCTTTTCCTGACTGATTTGTAGGCGTTGCTAGCATCTTTGGCTGCATATCCTCTGCCAGATGTATGGATTGTAAAGATCCTCCCCAGCTGTAGCTTGCCATTTCCGCCTTCATCGTGTGTTAGCAGGACAGAAGTTTATCATGATGACGTTCAATTTTAATGAATTTTGATTTTAATGAAGTTCAGTTTGTCAGTCTTCTATAGTCATTGCTTTTTGTGTCCTTTTAGAGAAATCTTTGCCTACTTCATCACTTGTATATATTTTAAAATAATAAATATATATAATAATAATATTATTATTATTTTGAAACAAGGTCTTGCTTTGTCGCCCTGGCTGGAGTGCAGTGGCGTGATCACAGTTCACTGCAGCCTTGACCTCCTGGGTTCAAGCAAGCTGCTCGCCTCAGCCTTGTGAGTAGCTGGGACTACAGGTGTGTGCCACTGTGCCCAATTAACTTTCGTTTTTTTTTTGTTTGTTTTTTTTTGTAGAGATGGGATTTTGCCATGTTGCTCAGGCTGGTCTTGGGCTCAAGGGATCCATCCACCTTAGCCTTCCCATGTGCTGGGATTACAGGCATGAGCCACCAAGCCCAGCCTTAAACATTGTTTTTAAATAATAAAACATTTTAAACATCTAGAAAAGCACAAAAAATATTGTTTCAGATACCCACAAAAAACACCTCAAAGAGTAGCTATATGTTTGCCACATTTGCTTCAGACATCTCCCTGTCTTTTTCAAAGAAAAAATTGTGACATACCCAAAGCTCCATCGCCCCCACCCTATTTTCTTTCCCTATTTCCTTCTTCTGAGCCAATCAGTACCCTGAGGTAGAGGCTGATCACTCTCTTCTATAAGCCAGGGTTCTTTGGTGCAAACAATAGACATAACTCTACCTATTAATAGTTTAAGGAAAAATGCATTTTCTAAGGTGTATTAAATAGTTCAAGAATCCTTGGCAGGGCTAGAGGAAGAGCTTCTAGGTTAAATCCAGGAACAAGGCTGACAACTATTCCACAAAACTGGTCACATAAAGTCACTGACCCCAGATACCTTCGGCTCCTGCCACAGTGATGGAGCTAACGCCACTGCCACTTACCCTAGGAGACACGCATACAGCCACAGTGCCACATGAGCAAGCTGCCACCACCCCTACTACCACAGCTTAGCATGAATGACCTGAGGACTAGACTACATGCAGAACCTCACTCGCCCTGGAGGGGCCATACGGCTCCAGTACTGTGCTTGCCAGAAGAGCTCCATCCTGTGCATGGCCTCTGCCTCGAGTTGCTCATTTCTGCCACTAACGCTTACCCAGGTGCATCTTCTTCATAATCCCCAAGTGCCTTGCAAAAGCTGGCTCCAAAGATTTCTGGGAAATGTTGTTTTTAGCTTTCCAGGCTCCAGGCAGGTCCCCAGGGAGCTGCCAAGAAGGCTTAGTGAGCCCTTCCAGTGTCTGTCAAATAATCCAGTATGTGTATGTCCATTACTCTCTCTCTCTCTCTCTCTCTCTCTCTCTCTCTCTCTCTCTCTCTCTAGGTAATGTAAACCAAAAATAAAATTCTAAGGCCCTCCAACCATCTGAATGCACACCTCCTCTTGGCCAGGGCATTCCAAAGTTAACCTGAAACACTGGTTCAGGCCATGATGGGAAGGGAGGGTTGGATATGCCTCACTGTATCCTCCTCCCTTTTGGATTTCAGGAAGAGCTAATGGTAATTAACATCAACATAGACCTTAAGTCTGATAAGAAACATTTACAATCTATTCTGTGAAGCCTGCTACCTGGAGGCTTCATCTGCATGATCAAACCTTGGTCTCCACAATCCCTTATCATAACCCAGACATTTCTCTCTATTGATTCCAGGTCTTTGGATAATAACTTGACCCTTTCAACTGATTGCCAACGAGAAACTTTAAAATCTACCTATGACCTGGAACACCTTACCCACCCCGCCCAGCTCACCCCATTTCAAGTTGTCCCAGCTTTCTGAACTGTCACATGTGTCCGTAGAGAAGACCACCCAGGCCGGGCGCGGTGGCTCAAGCCTGTAATCCCAGCACTTTGGGAGGCCGAGACGGGCGGATCACGAGGTCAGGAGATCGAGACCATCCTGGCTAACACTGTGAAACCCCGTCTCTACTAAAAATACAAAAATTAGCTGGACATGGTGGTGCATGCCTGTAATCCCAGCTACTTGGGAGGCTGAGGCAGGGAAGTTGATTGAAGCCAGGAGACGGAGGTTGCAGTGAGCCGAGATCATGCCACTGCACTCTAGCCTGGGCGACAGAGCAAGACTCTGTCTTAAAAAAAAAAAAAAAAAAAAAATTAAGAGCTACAGTTACTTTAAAAAAAAAGAGAGAGAATTCATTTATAAGTTTATAATAAACCAATAAATTTATTAATCTCTTTTCTTGGTAGATATTTTCACTTATCTAAAAGTATCTTCTTATGTGATTTCTTTTTTGACTCATCGGTTCCTTAGTTGTATTAATTTTCATATTTATGTAAATTTCCCAAATAGCCTTCTGTAACTGATTTTTAATCTCATTGCATTGTGGTCAGAAAATAGGCATTTCTTATTTCAGCCCTTTTAAGCATATCAAGGTCTTATTTTATGGCTTAATGTATAGTCTTTCCTGAATAAATTTCCATGTGTACTTTAGAAGAATGTGTGTTGTTCTCTCACTGGGTGCAGTGTTCTATAGATGTCTGTTAGATCTAGTTGTGTTATAATGTTGTTCAAGTCTTCTATTTCCTCATGGATTATGTATAGTTGTTCTACCTATTTTGAAGTCTCCAACTATTTTTGTTGACTTATCTATTTCTCCTTTCATATCTGTTCCTTTTGTCTGATTTTGCTTCATGTATTTTGATGTAGCTGTTGTCAGGTGCATATATGTTTATAATTGTTATGTTTTCTTTATGGATTGTTCCAAACCTTTGCCTAATTTCTAGAGTTCTGAAAAAGTTGATACTGACTATTGTTGCTAGGCTGGCTTGCTTTTTCTTTCTTTCTTTCTTTCTTTCTTTCTTTCTTTCTTTCTTTCTTTCTTTCTTTCTTTCTTTCTTTCTTCCTTCCTTCCTTCCTTCCTTCCTTCCTTCCTTCCTTCCTTTCTCTTTCCTTCTTTCCTTTTTTCTTCTTTCTCTCCCTTCCTTCCTTCCTTTCTTCCTTCCCTCTCTCCTTCCCTCCCTCCCTCCTTTGTTCCTTCTTTCCTTCTCTTCTTCCTTCCTCCCTCCCTTCCTTCCTTCCTTCTTTCCTTCCATCCTTCCTTCTTTCTTTCTTTTTTTTGTCAGTGTTCTTGTTGTTTTTGTGGAGGAACAGCTTTTTGGAGATCCTTACTCTACCATTCCTGATGATGTCTCTCTGCAGTTTCTAATAAGAGAAAGTCTCTGAGAGTTTCAAATAGAAGTATACATTTATGTTGTGTGTTCTTGGAAAGACCTTTTTTTTTTTGACTCATTTTTACATAAAATAAGAAAACAATTGGTAAACACTAGGGTAAAATAAACTTTAGCATAATTAACAACTACTAAACTGGCCATTTTTACATGAGCATATGAGGTGTGACGTGAATCTGAAAACTGATCCAACTAGTAGGCATCATTTCAACGTCACTAGAAGAGTCAATCTGATGAGTCTCTGTCAATG